>NC_083319.1:79125753-79426204 GCF_963455315.2 Globicephala melas | reverse complement strand
GTCTGATAAAGCTGGAATGAAACAAATACGTGGGACTCATACATCAGAGTTACTTGGTCTGTATATTTCTTTTGGACCAGGTATTTATGAAACATTTTCTTTAGTTCTAATAGTTTTTTTCTTTTTTTCTTTTTTAGTGATCTCTCTTAGATTTTATAGTTAATCATACCTTCTGCAAATAAATATCTCATTTCCCCCCTAATTTATAACTTATTTTTTTATTTTCTTGTTTAAGCTAATATTATCAACAGTATTTACTAATAATTATGTTTTTGTTTTGTATTCCTAAATTTGGCTAAAATTCTTTAAGAATTTCTTCATTAAATGTGATGACAGTCAATTTTTGTTATGTTAAAGAATATCTGACTATTTCTATGCTGTACAGAATAGGGATTAAATTTTCTAGGATGATTTTGGCATTGACTAAGATAACATAATTTCCTTTTTGACCTATTTTAAAGTAAGTAATTCCAGTTTGTGTAGCAGAATTTACCCTTCAACTTTTTGATATAGCTAACACAGAATGCTTTGATCATTGTGAACAAGTACATAATTTTCATCTTAATATCCCTTTGTTCATTTTAGTCATTTGTAGGGGAGCGATTGAGGATTACAGTTTTGTTCTCATAATGCTGTCTTTTCCATAAATTAAAATGTATTTTAATAATAAAAGAAAAGCTCAATGAGCAATATATTTTTCAGTGGTTTTAGAATTAGGGTATAGCTGCAGAAGGATTTTTTTTTTCTGATATATTCTTCTAGGATCTTACAAAGCTCACTAAAACGCTAGACCTTTTGGTGAAACATTCAAGTATATATCTCAAATGTTAAGACTGAGACAAAATTTTCTCCCAGTGTTATATTGCATTTTTTTTATTACTGTGGGTATTAGCAACACAGTAAAAAGCTACCTTAATTTCTTATGCATTTTTAAAGGAAAAAAATAGTAAACTTTAAACCTGTTTTATATTCCTTCTTTGAGTGCTCACTTTAATATCAACAATGTTGTCAATGGACTTTAGCTGTCTATAAAGAAACTCCACTGAGTTCTCTTCTCTTGCAGAGTCAATAAAACTACTTTCCAAGCTACTTTTTCCTCCTACTTCCACTCAGTTTCTGCTTATTATTCTTCTGATGAGATTCTTAACCCCTTTCAAGATGAATTGTGTGTATTTTTTTGAGTGGCTTTCTTTGGAATCCAATTATTATTTAATGTTTAATTATTAATGTGCAAAAAGGGTTAGGCTTGACAGTCATTAAATCTCATAGTATAATATTTTAAAATGGAGTTACCTCATGCAGAGGATGTTCAGGTCCACGCTTTCTTTGAGCACACTACAGTAAACTGCCACCTATTGTTGGCCCTCTTGTCTCAGGGCTCTCCTTGCTGTGGGATGTGCCATCTGTGGATGTACTTTTGTAAAGAAGAAGTGAATGACAGCACCAGCCTATTAGGCAAGAATTTATAAAACATTGATTCTGGACCCTTTCCACTGCTATGTGATGGGACTGGAGCTGAGTAAGAAGCCCTAGGTTTGTCAGGTTATCTGAAGAAGGCAATTCATCCCTTAGGAAAAGACACAAGGAGCACATTATTTGAGTGAGTTTTCATGAAAACCAGTGCATTTTAAAGCAAAACTAGAAAAAAAAATCTTGGCTAAGCTAAGTATTCATTATGTGGAAAAGAACTGCTAGGGAACCAAATAGAAAGTAAAAAATCAAAATTTTGAAGTGAAGAAATGACCCTCTAAGAAAGAAGTTGGGCAGAAATGGTAATCTTCATTCTTTGGAACCATATAATTAACATGCAGTTTTCACCCTACATAATTAATGCATTGTGCTAGTTACCATTGGGCCAGAGGGTCACCCTGAGATTTCTGGCAAGCCAATTGAGTGCCACCGTATAAAGAACGCTCAGTGATTACATTGCATACAAGGATCATTCAGCTTGATAGTTAAAAGAATTAATTCTCTCCACATTGAAAAAGAAACCATTACTGTGGAGAAGGTGTAATTACCCTGAATGGATAAGCTTCAGAGTGCGATATGGTGATTTTAATTCTTAGAGTGTGTACAGCTTGGTGAAATGGAAAGAGAATTCATTCACAACAAATAGTCTTGCTTGCTCTGCACTCCCTTCCCCCACCATGTTTGCTGGACTCCTTGTTAGAATACCTGGTTTCCAGTTAGTTATACTAGGTGTGACTTTTACCAGGTTGCTTCTCTCCTGTCTTAGTTCATTTCTGTCTAAAGGGAGGGCATTCACATTACACAGAAGTTTAAAACAAACAAACAAACAAAAAACAGTGTCTGACACAAATGGTTCCACTCTCTTTCCATGCTCATGGCAGAAATTACTGTTCAAACATGACATCTCGTACTGAGCCCAGATGAGTTTTCTCAGAATTCTTCAGGCTTCCACAGCCTCTATCAATAGGTTGGAGTGTGAAAGCCAAATTGACCACTTGGTAGGTCTCCGTTATAGGTAAAGGTTCATATCACATCCCACAATTAGGAAAACAAACAAACAAAGGAACAAACAAAAACAAAGCAACAAAACTTCCAGCCCTGAGACAAACCAAATGAACAGTCACTGTGTTTAATTCTAGTCACAAAATAAATGAAATCGTAATCGTAAGTGTTCTCCTAAGTTACTGACATCCTAACAAAAGCGTCTTTATCCCTGATTTTTGTAATGTTGATACTGGAGACTAGGTCAGGATCTTCTTGGATATGATAATTGTGAGAACATTGCTCTTTTTTCTACCATGAACAGACTAACTGTAAATTTGATAACTTGGTAATTTTGCAGATTAAAAGTAAGTAATTTAATGAGCCAGTTTTTCTGAAATCCGGCTCCCTAATAAACTGTCTTTGTGAGTAAATGACTTTTCTTACCTGAATGCTTTTGCCTCTATATCTTCCTTCCATAGGAGTAAAAACATGAAATGATATCTACCTGTTATATTTGGACGAGAAGGATCTGGAAAATCATTTTCTGTTCAGAAAGTCTGGGATCAGTGCTCCTTATCTGGTAGAAAAATAGGATGATCCAGGTTTCCCTCCCTTGGTTTCCAGCTCATTCATCTCATTGCTAATAGGCACCAGGTCCAAGATAGACAAACTTTTACTGATAGAATTTTAAATATTTGTGTTTCATAAATTATAAAGTTGTATTGAATCAGTATTTGTAATAGAAACCTGATCTTCATACTCTGAATAGAAGCAAGACAGACAGTCACGGCTGTAGCTAATGGCTAAAACACTTTGGAAAAATGTACTCTATATTCAGAAGTGATATACTCTGATATATTCCTAAAAACGAAAACAAATTGTATGGTACTCTTTACTTCTTTTTATTATCTTAAACAAATGCTGAGCAAAATTATCTCTTGCAACACAATGGAACATTGCCTCTTTAAGACTAGCTCAAATTAAATATTATGTTCATGGGAGCTTACCTGAATCATTGATTGCATGTTTATCTGAAAAATATTTTATGATGCATAACTGTCTCCTTGTTGAATATGGGAGTAAAATATTTACACTTTTATTTGTTTTTCATGTTTAAAAAAGATGGTGGTCCCCTGCACAAAGGGGAACAAATGAGGAATCCCAGGGCTTGAGTCCCGTTAAGAGTTAAGATACAAATTTGTCTCAAGGATTTTAACCTGGCAGAGCCAATTTGAAGAGGAAGAGCTGGAGGAAGCTGTTTTAAATTGGAAACGATAAACTCAGTGCATCAAAGTATGGATGTATTTAATTTTGTCACACATCCTGAGAAATCATAGGAAATGAGGACACCAAGCAAGAATGGCTGGAGTTTAATGGAGTGTCTCACAGGAAAGGTAGAAAATATGCAATGAGGGCATTCTAGACGAGTGAAACCAACAGTAATGTGTTGCCTGTGCCTTTTGTTCTTAATAATTTGAGTTGAGAGTGGGACACCACTAACAGAAACTGTTATTTCCAGTTGCTATAGAAACAAAATAGTTTGGACAGCAAGGGCTGGGGAATGTCTGGGTCTCACAGTTATCACCCAGTGTTGAACCATGAACCTCTCCAATGAAGATATGGAGAAAGATTGCTGGTGTGGTTCAAGAAGGGGGAGAATAGCTGATGGAAGGAGAAATCATTACACGAAGTCAGAGTTAGATTCACTCTTAGGATGGAAGGAAAGGCAGTCCCCATGGAATCTGAGCAAGGTAGTGGGTACCAACTCTGGTATCTCAAAGATTTTTTTAAAATCAAGTTCCTGGCATCCTCCCCACAGATCATCTCATCCCACAATGATCTGGGATTCGGGCTTCTTTAGGGAAGCTTTACAGGGAGTTTAACAGAAGGTAGGGTGGAGATGAGGTGAACAAAGCAGAGGTGAGTGAAGTCTAAAGGATTGCTGGACTCAGTACTGGGCGGATACCCAGGGTGTATACACTCTCAGGTGCCTTACTTATGTGATATATATTGGTGGATTCAGTGTTGCCTCTTGCTCTCGGCCACCTTAATCTCAGATCTGAGGGTTATAGAAATTGAAGCAAATGCAGTTTTAAAGGCTTCTTCAGAGTTTGACACCTCCACTCACTTGCCAAAGCCACAAACTGAAAGTTTTTTGATGTAAGCTTGTCAGTGACACTTTGTGCCTTTGGAATGTCTGGGAGAACAGATTCATTATTTAAGTTGAACATCATGGAACGCTCGCTGCTCATCACCTCCTCTGTGTTGTCACTAGAATAGAGGCCAGATCCTGTGGGGGTGTGGAGGTCACTTCCAGGTTCCGTGTGCTTGTGATTTGAGCTGGGAGGCGAGGGTTGTGACAGTGCGAGGGTCAAGTGGACTTGCTGGTGTGCGGAAGTAAAAGACATTGTAGGCTGACACTGTGCCTGGTACACAGTCTGCTTCATCCGGTTTCTGAAGCAGGCAGTGCTTAGATTTGGCCTCTTCCACCTCTCCCTAACAATCAGGACTTTCTTTAACTGGCTAAACCTTTCTTACTCATCTACTCCTAAGCCAGTATATCATCTTGCTATGACCTAACAGAAAACGAATAAGGTATTAGTGGCTTAAGTAGAAAGCCATTTCAGAGATGTCAGTCAAGTACACTTGGAGATTTTCCTCAAGAGGTTTCTAGACAGAAACAAGTACGTGTTGAAAGTGAATGACCCAACAACAGTGAATGTGCCGTAGAAGGGTCTGTAGCCAGTTCTTGTCCACCTCCCTGCTCTTGATGGCTGCCAGAACTTGTGATGTATGAGCTGGAATCACCACTCATGTGTTATTTTTATCCCTGTCAATCAAGTCATTTACTAATTTCCTCAGGTGACCTACTTTTAATGTGAATGTATAATCTGGCTGTGTGCTTTTCCTGTTATGCTAATGGAGAATTCTTGGAGGGGAGAGGAAACAATGGTGATGTGTTAGTTTTGAGAATAAGAGCTTTGGGAGTGGGTTTGTAAAATAACAGTTTTGCATATGTGATGGGAGAAAATTGATAGAGAAAAAGTTTCCTGAAAGGTTCATACTTAGTTTGAAACTCTATGAAAAAAATTTAGAAGGAAAATGGTCACATAATCCCAGATCTCCTTGAAGTCATCAGCCTTTCTGCTTAGATGTGAGTATCCATAGGACTGTTGAGTCCCTGCTTTTCAGAGGATGCAGCTGGCATCTCATCCCCCTAAAGATGCCAGGGACTTGGAGCTCCTGTCTGGCTATGGAGAGGTGGATGATGCCTGGAGTGACCATTTAATTACCCACAGGGTCTACTGACTTGAAAATGACATTCCATACAGGGTCTGGCAGAATCACTGCCTCCTCTGCTGTGATATATTCTGATTCTACTTGTGATCAAACAGATGAGAACAATCTATGAGTGCATCAAAAAATAAGAGTGGTCTCACTAATGAGTAGATGTGGGGCCAGGCCTCAAGTCTTTTAAAACGAATGGATTTTTATCAGAAGTCATCTGTAGTTCATCAGGGGTAACAACTCATCATTTCCTGATTTTATGGCCTCTCACCAGCTCCTACCAAGTACCTAGGATAGGAGTTGGGAAGTTTGCTATTGGCAAATGATTTATATAGGCCTTTCTGCTAATTTGTGGGTGGGCACATTCTGTCTTAAGAGTTTGTGATAAGTGTTCTCAGAGTTCCAATCATGGCCTCTGGAGTTAGGCTGGCTGGGTGTTACTCCTTCTAGGGCAAGGCATTTAATTGCCCTGTGCCTCAGTATTCTCAACTGTGAGATGACAATAATAATACTTACAGCGTAGGCTTGTTTCAAGGATTATAGATTTAAACCTGTACCTGGAAATGAAAGCTGTTATTGATAAAGGTTACTCGTTGTATCTACACCCTCAGATCATCAAAAGGGCAGAACTGGGGGCTTCCCTGGTGGCGCAGTGGTTGAGAGTCCGCCTGCCGATGCAGGGGACACGGGTTCGTGCCCCGGTCTGGGAGCATCCCACATGCTGTGGAGCGGCTAGGCCCGTGAGCCATGGCTGCTGAGCCTGTGCGTCCGGAGCCTGTGCTCCACAACGAGAGAGGCTGCAACAGTGAGAGGCCCCCGTACCGCAAAAAAAAAAAAAAAAAAAAGGGGGGGGGCAGAACTGGAATAGCTGCACCCCATTAGATAACCCTCATCTTTTGATACCTGTGTTTTAGCAACTCTTGGTGCAATTTACCTTAACCATTTTTCTGCCCCATTACCAGGAACTTGGTAAGGCGCCCATTCCCAGTGGATTTAGGGATAGGGGACCTATATCCCTAGCAGACTCATTAGGAGTTTGCTAAATCATGGGTAAGTATTTTGTCTTGACTAGGCCTAATTTTGGTTATTTGAGATAAGCAATGGGACAGAAATTTCAGGACGTCAAGAAGTCTAGAAACCATTCAAAGAATTATTCTGCTGCCTTTTTATTCTCTATCTGAAATAGTTTCACACAACACTCAGATATAATCACATTTAGCTTTAGTCCACTGCGTGTGTGATGAATTCTTCTACAAGTGCTAGCAGATTTTTCTCCCATATTTGTTGGGGAACACCCACAGATGAACTTGTCTACCATAAGGATAATTCTAAGTGAACTGTGTTCTGGATCCTTTTATTATCCCTGAGGACAGAAGTAAGTTGAGTTCAATAAACAGCTGCATTTTTTGAGGCTAACATTAAAAAAT
Organism: Globicephala melas; assembly: GCF_963455315.2. Classification (NCBI taxonomy): domain Eukaryota; kingdom Metazoa; phylum Chordata; class Mammalia; order Artiodactyla; family Delphinidae; genus Globicephala; species Globicephala melas. The sequence continues at coordinate 79,419,035 of NC_083319.1, read as the reverse complement.
AACTTGGCAGGATTTTTGAAATAAGATTCTCAGAGGAACTTTGCGAACATTTCATTTGCTACAACAATGGAAAATTTATCTTTCTGAGAACAGGAATATACAAATCTTGGTGTGATATTTTTTGAGAACAAAAGCTGTCATGATTGTTTCCTTGAAAAAAAGAAAAGAATTTTAAATATGTGGTGAAAGTTAAGAGGACTTTCAAGCCTATAAAATGGAATTTAACTAAGATTTTAATGAACTGTTGTCATACCAGAATACCTACGGATATGCATAAGATGAAGCAATGTTAATTTTTTTCTTGCTTCTATATAATACTGATACACCAGGGATCAGCAGAGTGTCCCCATTTGATAAATGCTCAAAGTAGAATACATTTTAGCTCCAGCCTCAGTTCCCTTCCACCAGGATGCTCTGAACTCAGAATTAAGGTCTCAGTGAGATCCAGGTTCACCCAGGGGATGCCTTGGAGGTGAGGGATCCTGGGAAGGCTGCCAAGTACCAGACATATCATCTGAGAAGTCTGTCACCTAACTGTACTGCACATCATGACACCACTCTGCCTATCCCTCCGTTTTCTCCAAAAGGGAAGAAGGGGCTGCTGATGAGAACAAAATTCCTGGAGGCTTAGTCTTAGCTCTGTTGTTCACCACTGCTCTGCCCTTGAGTCCCTTTTTTTGTCCCTCTTGTCTTCATATCTGAACACATCCCTCCTTCCTCACCCTGTTAGTCTTTAGTATTGGCTTCTCATTAGCATTCCTGCCCTTCTACATTTTTTTTTGTGCAGTATTGCAGAGGCTAGAAGCCTGGAAACAGCTTTTCTCTACTTCCTTGCCTGCGGTGTTCTGGTTTCAGAACCATCAATGAGAGGTTCTTACATGATGTTTGGAAGGCATTGGAGGAAGGGACAGTACTTCCCCAGTGGTGGTGAGCAGGTGCCTGGACTTCAGCAGGCAGCAGCTCTGGGGTTTTGACAGTAGTTCTAGGGTGTCCACCTGTGATTCCTCTGCAATTCTTGTACATTCAGATAGTTGAAAGCTAGCAAAGGCGATTATGACTTTTACTCTCCTGCTTTCAACAGCCTGCCATTGTTGTGTGAGTCTCTGATACTTGATATTAAATTATTTTCTGTGTAAAAACAACTTAGTCGTTGCTGTTTTCCAAATCAAACTGTGATTGTTAAAGTAGCCAAGTTTTATATAGCCTATGTCAAGCCTAAATAGGGTACCCCAGTGGACACTAACTTTAGCAGTTATCCCCCATGTTATAGTTTACGGTGGCGAGAGACCCCACTCTGTCTCCAGCCTTGAGACTTGGGATTCCACCAGGCAAGCATGCTCAGCCTCTTCTCTACATGGAGATGAAGGAAACTGTTTCTTCCTCTTTTTCTAATAGTATCCCTTTCAGAAGTATTATTTTCCCTCACTTAATAGAAAAGGAGACTGAGAGAGAGTTTCAGTAGCAGAAAAGCTGCCGAGAGGCAGAAGTCTGATTTGAACTAGGTTTTCTGTGCCATTTTCACCACACCTTTGAATTCTCATCTAGAACTGACCTTCCAAGAATTCCTTAAATCTAATTCTAATCCTCTATTTCCCTTTGGTATTTTGACTATAGTTATTTATTATTGTCAGATTTAAAAATTTGCCTTCTAGAATACTTTCTAACTGTGAAAAACCTGCAAGAGTAATGATAATATTAAAAAAGTATCACTTATGAAGCAGTTACAAGTGTCAGACACTGCGCTATTTTATTGCTCATTTAATCATTAAAATAATCCAGGGGGTCATTCATTTTTATTATCTCTATTTTACAAAAATAAAAACTGAGACTCACGGAGGTCTAGTCCAAGGTGATACAGCTGGTTTATAGCAAAGCCAGATGGAAACCCAGGTCTTTCTATCTCCAATGCTTCTGTTGATTCATTTAATAAATTAGTTTTTGAGCACTCACTTTGTGCCAGCTACTCTTTTAGGTGCATTGGGGGTGGGTGAGGGAAACAAGTACCACAAAAAAATCAGTGTGGAACAGGAAATGAGGAGGTGGGTGATGGAGTTCAGATTGGAAATTCAGAGTGGTGACTAACAGGTACTCACATCCCTTGAATAAGTTGCTATGATTATTTAAGAATAAAATAAAAATACTTTTCTTTGAATCTGTATTAGTTTTTCAAAAAGCTACACATTTGTCAGCATACAGATAACTATTAAGTAGTTTGAAACTATTTAGCAAATGGTTCTGTTGGGCCTAGGGATGCTATTAAAAAAATTACTTGCTGTTAAGGATGCCGTAAAGTGAGAAAGTTTGAGAACCTCTGGGCTACAGGATAGAAGTGAAATAAATTTGAACTTTATTGATGTGATCTTAAAATTTAATCAATTGCTCTAAAATTTAGGTTTTTCTCCTTTCCTCAAAGCACATCTTCATCCTCATTAAATGTATGTGCCCCATGCTTTGCTTTAAAATGTTCCTAAAAGCAAAAAGGATACAGAGAAACACAGGGTTTTCCGGTTAATAAAATGATACATCTTCCATGGCTATTATTAGTCTTACACAGCTTTTTCATTTTTCAAACCTTTATTAAAATGTCAGTTTTATAGGGAAATTAATTATGAAAAAAGAAATTGGGTCTTTGGAGCCATAATTTGGGAATAGACAAAGAATTGCTTCTTCAGAAAATGCTCTGATCTCAATCCATCATTTTGTGCTGTGAACTATGACCCCCACTCACCCTGGGGCTGCCCAACAGAGATACTGCAGGTCTCTAAAGCTTGGTCCCCACAGAGATTCTAGGCTTTGAGCAAAGGCTCCACATTTATGTGCCACCAATGACTGTCTAAAATTGTTTCCCTAAAAATTCAGAACCCTTTTACTTCTATAAAGAACTTGTACACTGTGATATGTGGCATTATTTTTTCCTAAAACCTAAATTACCGTGTGTTTTACCTGAATTTATCCACCTGCTGGTCAATTATTGTTGTGTTCAGATCCATTGTGAGTCTTCTGTCATTCTCAGAGAAATTCCTCAGAGGTTATGAACCAGTGGAATCTTGTTATAAGCAATCTCTGGACACTCAGTTTAAACTAAATACAGCCGGTTTTGTGGATGTTGCTTTTTAAAAAAAAAAAAACATTGTTAGTGGTATCCTTCCCAAACCCCTAAGTCCTCCCTTAGTCTCAAAGGATTTTAACAAGCTCCTGAGATGGTAAAGGCTTTCTTTTCAAAAGGGAGAAATGGAGGTGTCAAGAGAATGAATAAAGTAGTTGTGGGAATAGTGTTAGCCCTGGCCCAAAGCACATTTAAAGATGGCACATTTATTTTTCAAGTCTCAGTTTAAATGCCATTTCTTTAATGAAGTCTTTCATTTATTCACAGACGTGTTTAGCAGCTTCTATTTCACACTCTCACGACGCTCATCCTTTTGAAACACTCAGCTTTGAACAGGGACTGTAGTGTAATGGCTTCTTCCTGGGGAAGACATCAAGTCCTCTTGGCTAAGTAACAAAGCTCTTTTGACTTCCTGTATCTTCAGCATTTAGCACCCTGCCTGGTGCTCAATAAACATTGTAGAAGGAAGAAAGCAGGAAAAGGAGGAAAGAACAAAAGAAGAGAGAGAGAAATTAAGGGGAGGAATGGGTCCAAAAGTTATTTGTTGAAACCTGTGATGACTACAGTAATTAGAAGGACCCAGGGCTCTGCTTTTAAAGTATTACTTTTCTAATGTTGGTGGCAGTAGACCTTGAATGGCAAAGGAATAACCCTGCTCATGGTATCTGTCTGCTTGCCAAGTTCTATAGATGAAAAATAAGGGAAATAGCATAATCAGGAATTAAGTAAATCCATCAACCTTTATAGAAAACCTATTACTATTCTCTCACAATAATATATATATATAGATACATAGATAGATAGATAGATAGATAGATAGATAGATAGGTGTATAAGGAACAGGATTGCAAGGGCTGGACTCAAACAGCAGGCAAGTGGCTCAGATAACCAAAGGAATCACTCCCAACAGCACTGAAAAGCAGAAGTGAAGCATAAACAATGTGGTTCAAAGACTCCGAATAATACTGAATCATTCTTTCCCACAATCCCAGACAACTGGTCAGAATCAACCTCACTGGTCTTTTCTCCTTAGAATGTAAGCCCTGGGAAACCAGGGAGCTTGGATTTAACCTTGCAGGACTTTTACTTCCCTCAGATAAACATCCTCCACAACTCCTTTCATCAAAAGCTTCTTTAATCAGAGGAGCTATAATGTCTGCTCCCATTTCTCTTATCTGTGAGTTGAAAGGATATTTGCGTTTAACACTTTGACCATCCGCAGGGTCTTCTGAATGAATTTGTACCTACCTGCGTGTGTCCAGTAGGCCGGTAGCATCCCTTTGATTTATTGACCCAAGTCTAGTGATCACACTATCATCTTTTAAATGCTAGCCATTGATCAGAGGACTCCTGAGGAGAAAGTGTGATTGGCCTCCTGTGAAATCATTGCCACCTGTTCGAAAAGCAAATAAGCCTCATGCCAGACTCTATCCCCTCACGTGAATTGGCAGGGTCATTAAATTCACTTTCACCACAGCATAAATAATTCAGGTCAGAGAGATTAATTGGTTGATTTTTTAAATATTTATTTATTTTATTTTTGGCTACATTGGGTCTTCCTTGCTGCGCGCAAGCTGTTCTCTGGTTGCGGCAAGCAGGGGCTGTTCTTCCTTGCAGTGCACGGGCTTCTTATAGCGGTGGCTTCTCTTGTGGAGCACGGGCTCTAGGCGTGCGGGCTTCAGTAGTTGCAGCTTGCGGGGTCTAGAGCGCAGGCTTAGTAGTTGTGGCACACGGGCTTAGTTGCTCTGCAGCACGTGGGATCTTCCTGGACCAGGGCTCGAGCCCGTGTCCCCTGCCTTGGCAGGCAGATTGTTAACCACTGTGCCACCAAGGAAGCCCAGTTGGTTGATTTTTAAAAGAAAGAAAAAACATAGATTTATAGTCATTGCTTGTTAATTTAAGTTGTCATAGCAACCCAGGATGTCCAAAACACTGGGCTTTTCCTTTTGCTTTGCACAAGCAATAGCAAGAGCTAGGATATAAATTCTTCAGAGATAGAAAACAGTGAGTCAGAAGCCTACCAGATAGTATCCTGAAGAGTGATTCATAAGTGTATTCCAAAAGGGGAGGAAAATGGGAGACCTTAAAAACTGACACAAAGGAGGCCACTCAGTAACATACAGTCCCCACTGATGTCAGTTCTTAAGGGATTTAGCAGAACATAAACTCCTTGAGGGCAAGAGCTGAATCTCATTTACCTTTGTTTCTTCACTATCCCTTCTCCCCACCGCCCTTAGAATAGTTTCTACCTAAATATTTGTTGGTCAGAATCTCCTTCACTGTCAAGTACTTGGGCGCGGCATTTACATCTGATGCCCATTGCTCTTTACCTCTCACTAACTTACAACACAGCCTCTTGTGAAATTGCCCTCAAGGAAACTGCCTTCAAAAATGGCAGTCTCTTTACAACCAAAATTATTAGTTGTTATTTTATTTAATAACTTAATTTAGTGGTCTGAACAGTCTTCATTCTGCTGTAGTATTGAACAGTAGGATGTTCAGTTTCTTCCCCACTGGCTTGCAATGCACTGCATTATTTGAGGTCCTCTATCCTACCCTCTCTCCTCCTTCTTCTTGACTCCTCTTTCCTCTTGTGTGTTCTGGCCCTGCACATTCTACACACTTCTCTCCTTTATCTTCTCCTGAACTCTCTGGCAGAGAGAGGCCTTCAATCTTCTTCCCTGTATCTGGCTATTTCTTAGGAATGATTCAGAGAAGGCAAGTTACTAGGTCCAAGAGTATGTCTATTTTAAAATCTTAAAAAAATATATTGATTGATTGATGGATTGGGCTGTGCCGGGTCCTAGTTGCTGCGTTCAGGATCTTTGTTGTGGCTTGTGGGAACTTTAATTGTAGCATGCGAACTCTTAGTTGCAGCATGGGAACTCTGAGTTGCAGGATGTGGGATCTAGCTCCTCAACCAGGGATGAAACCGAGGCCCTCTTCATTGGGAGCGTGGAGTCTTAGCCACTGGGCCACCAAGGAAGTCCCCCTATTTTAAAATCTCTTGATTCATGTTGCAAATTGCTTTCTAGGAAGATTATCGCTGTTTGCATTCCCACTTGCAGTGCATCAGAATGCCTACCTTGCTGTATCCACATCAATATAGAATGCTAGCTTTAGAATATTTGATAATTTCTTAGGTGAAATTAATATTACAGTGTTTTTTCTTGTGCAGTTAAGCCCCTCAAAATGCTCCATGCTCTAAGCTACTCCTGTGCTTTCTGTCCTTTTATGCCGGGCATCTCTGAGTAAATGTGAAGAGAGAGGAAGTGTCAGAGGGCCAAGATGTCAGGGAGTCAAAAAAGGATAAGTATCAGATTTGGTTTGGTTCACAAGATAGTCTCATGCTGCTGGGGACTATGACCCCCTTTTACGATCCTGTAGACCTGTGAATCCTGAAATTAGGTGCAGAGAGTGGGAGTGACTCAGTGTTTCTCAAACCTTCTTCAGTGAGTTCAGACTTGCTATAGTCCAGAAAGAGTTTAAGAGGGTGTCACCCATTATTTCCTCATTAGCAATGCAGTGGGTAGAGATTCTGCCTAGATTTTGGCAGGTCTTCCCTATTTGATATACAGGGCTACTGCCATTATCAGTGATTTTATACATCTTCATAAAAGTTGGGACTGGGCATACCAAGCATACACAGTCTCCTGTCATGAAAACCTGGAAAGAATTCTCAAAGTCCCTTAATTTACTTCGGAAATATCACTAGCACATTTTATGAAAGGTGCAGACTTCTTACAGATGGCTTTATGAAGATAAATAAGACCCATACCCTGCTTTCAAGTAGCCCATTTAACCAGTTTAAAGAGGTAAAACAGATATCAACATGACTGAAGCATGGACATGACTGTACGCCAAGTGCCACTAGGTTAAGTACAGATGAAGAACAGGAATGAAAAACATAAGAATCATCAGGAAGGAAAATTTATAATCTGATGGAAATGGGCAAAGTTTCACAAATAATGTGGCATTTGATATAAACATAAAAGGATGGACACAATTTTCAAAGTAGAACAAAGGTCTGATTTGGGGAGAGGAGGCAGCATTTTGAATTGAAGAAATTGCACGTGAGCAAAGGTTATGTAGGAGGAGGGCAACTTCTCTAGGATGGAAGGTTCATATTTGAAGTGTGCATGCTAAATGTCAAGATGATGAGATTGTATTTCATTCAGGAGCCACTGGGAGCCTCTAAGAGCCTCTAAATAAGGAAAAGTTTTATTATGAAGTAAAATTCTGAGTTTTGTTATGAAGTAAAATTCTGTTAGCCATGTGAAGTTTAGGTCATAATAAAGAATGGGAGTATGATACCTAATGAGAAGGCTATTATTCCATTAGTCTAGGAAGGGGGTAAAGTATATTTGAAATAGGGAGGCAGGAATGAGAAGAAAAATGAGGAAGGAGATGCAGGAAGCCCTAGTGGAAACAAGTTAATGACTTAGCACCTAATTGAATTTGGGACAAGTGGATAGATTTCAAGTCCAGGTGCCCAGGAGACTATTAAAATTACGGTGTTATTAATGGATAGTGAATTCAGAAGAGGGAAATGATGTAGGAAGAGAAGTGAGTTTGAATTTGAATGTACTGCTTTTAATCTATCAGTTTTCATTTATTTATTTTCTAAGTAGGCAATTGAAGGTTTGGGAAGTAGGAGAGAAAAAGCAATTAGATACATTTAGGACCAATTAGAATGACTGATCTTGGATGAGCACATGACTGAAGATGGGTGAATCAGATTCCTTTCTGAGGAACAAAAGAAATGGGGAAATGCCAATCCTGCTTGGCTGGCAGCCACATGCCCTGCACTGTGAAGCAAGGTGGGCTGAAATAATGAAGCCAACACAGAGGGACGAATGAAGAGACAGTCCTGTTGGCCCTCGAGTCCCTAAGACGTTGTTAGGGGAAACACTGACTGAAACTGCCCACCCTGGCCAGGCACCACAGTAACCACTTATATGAGTTATTTTACAACAGGAGGACTTGGTAAGGAACACGGAACTAACAAGCCACCACCAACTGGAAGAATTCAGGGAAGGTCAAAAGGAGACGCCAGTCCCTATGTCCTACCAACCTCCCAGAATCTTTCTCGTTGGAATCCATCTTGGCTGAGTGACACGTACGCCACCAGGAAGGACCCTGAGTCAGAATGACTGGCCATAGACAATCCGGAAACTAACCCCATTACCCTAGAACCCAAGACTGTGAGCCACCTGGCAGAGCAGTTCTTCTGGGTTCCCTTACCCTCCTGCTCTCCACTCGGGCGCCCTTTCCCAATAAAGTCTCTTGCTTTGTCAGCATGTGTGTCTCCTCAGACAATTCATTTCTGAGTGTTAGACAAGAGCCCACTCTCGGGCCCTGGAAAGGCTCCCCGCTTCCTGCAACAAAATGACTGCATCTCTTTCCAAGTTACTCGAGCCTTATAATAAATTTATCCCTTTGCCTGAACTAGTTTGAAGAGAATTGCTGTAACCAAAGGAATCCTGACTATTAACACTATTAAAAAGTCAGAACCAGTCGTCAGATATTTCATTTCAATTTTAAAAGCGCTTTAAGATTTATTCTTTCATTCATTTAACATTTATTAAGTCCCCACTCTGTTATGGGCATTAAGATAGTGTCTGAAGACAAATTGGATATTGAATTGGAGAGAGGACTGAATGGAGGAGGAAGATTTTGAAGTATGTCTGGGCTGTAGTAAAGACAAACTATACTTCATCAATGGGTAGAGTTCCAAATGCCCTTTTGTAAATTGGCTGTTTGACAGAAGAGATTACTCCACAGAAACCTCATTGTGAATGGTGGTGATATGCCCAGGAGAGCTGGGAAAAGCCCATTTCCTATATAATGGGACAAATTAGACATAAACCCAATAGTGTGACCACAGGTAACATGTTTTTGTAAAAAGCTCATATGGGACAGCATCTCAGGACACCAGGCATAGATTGGACTTCGGTGAATTCTCATGGGTTGTTCCTACCTCTTGAAAACTGTGGCAACTGTAGTATGTGGAATGGGATTTTTAAAATTTTTGATGTATAAGGAAGGACAAGGGCAACTTAGTAGTGGCAGAGAGCTTCCTAAGCATGAGAACTATGATGAGGAAGGGGAATTCTTTCAGCTCTTGTATGCAGTTGAGTTCCCAGTTATAGTTACGGAAAAGATATTTGTAAGTCAGGCATTTCAGAGTAAGGCATATATGTCCAATAGGTGAATTTAAGTTTCTACTCTCTGTGTAATAAGGACAAACTTATCATGATAATATAATTGTAAAGTTTTGTATTCTGAAATAAAATATAAATAAAAAGAATAAAGGTTACACATATTCATGCACATATTTATTACATGCATGCATTCATGTATACATTTAATATCTTTATTAGGTACTTCCCATACCTTTCATATGTTCAGCAGAATGCCAAACCCTGAGGATATAGAAGTAAGTAAACAGGAACTCATAGTCTAATAATAGAGCATAATAATTAGTTTAAAAATAATGAACAAAAACATTACTGGAGCACAGAAGCCCTTAACACAGTTGTGGCTTATTCTAAGATAGCCCTTATTTTTCTCCATAGCTCCTATTACTCCAAGACATATATATATATTTACCTCTTGTTTGTCTTTTCTCACTTGAACATAAGTCCCATGGTGCAGGCATAAGAATGAATTCAGACCTTCCCAGACATTTATAGGAAAAAGTATAAAGAATAAGTACTGTTTATGAGTCTGTCAAAACAGCATGGACAAAGGCAGGGATGAAAAAACATCTCAAGTAGTTTATGTCACAGACTCCTTGTGGAGGAGGAGTAAGATGATAATAATAAAGACAAATAATAACAGCAAATATTACTATAGGGTTGATGATGTGCCAGGCACTGTCATGAGCATTTTGTGTACATCAGTGCATGCAATCTTCACAAGCCTGTGGATTGGTAGTAGGATTTCTGTGTTACAGGTGAGGACATTGAAGTACAGAGAGACACTAAGCAGCTTGCCAAAGATCATAAGACTGGTAGGGATAGGAGCCAAGATTTGAACCCAGACAGTCTGGTGGAAGATTAGGTTGAAAAGGTCAAACAGGGAGCAGATCAAAAAGACCTTGAAAGTCAGGCTAAGGAATGTAGATTATGCTTGGAGACAATGGGGAATCTCTGAAGGGGGACTTCTGCAAGAGGACCTATCTGATCAGATTTGGGTTTTAGAAAGAGTACTCTGGAGAGAACAGGGAAGAGGGAGAGTAGACAAGAAGTGATGATAGCAGGTCATGGGAGAAATAATGAGTCTGAATTAGAACTATGGCAAAGGAGGTAGAAAGGAAAGAGTCAAAATTACTGAGGAGATACAAGCCACAAGGAAGATGAAATATTTTGCCAATTCACACTCTTAGTAGGAAAGTTTGAGACTGTCCATTTCACTGCCACCTTGCCCACACTGAATGATTCTATAATTTTAAAATTCTTTCCAGTTGAATAGACAGATACGTAATCAATGTTGTTTCTGTTGTCCGTTCTTTGCTTGTTGGAGATATTACTTTTTGTATCCATATGTAAAATGTTCTTGGCCTATTTTTAATTATAACGTATTTTTTCTTCTAGAAAAATTTTATTTTATATTGGACTATAGTTGATTTACAAAGTTGTGTTAGTTTCAGATGTACAGCAAAGTGATTCAGTTATATCAATATGTATACATATATCTATTTTTCAAGTTCTTTTCCCATTTAGGTTATTACAGAATATTGGGCAGAGTTCCCTGTGCTATACAGTAGGTCCTTGTTGGTTATCTATTTTAAATATAGTAAGGTTTTTATCTCAATCCCCAACTCCCAATTTATCCACCCCGTGCCCCCACCCAGCTCCCCACACCTTTCACCTCTGGTAACCATAGTTTGTTTTCTATGTCTGTGAGTCTGTTTCTGTTTTGTAAATAAGTTCATTTCTATCATTATTTTTTACATTTGCATACAAGTGATATATATCTGCTTTTCTCTGACTTAGTATGATAATCTCCAGGTCCATCCACGTTGTGGCAAATGGCATTATTTCATTCTTTTTAATGGCTGAGTAGTATTCCATTGTGGATAGGTACCACATCTTCTTTATCCATTCATCTGTTGATGGACATTTGGGTTGCTTCCAGGTCTTGGCTATTGTAAACAGTGTTGCTATAAACGCTGGGGTGCATGTATCTTTTCAAACCATGGTTTTCTCTGGATATTCCCAGGAGTGAGATTGCTGAATCATATGGTAGCTCTATTTTTAGTTTTTTAAGGAATCTCCATACTGTTCTCTGTAGTGGCTGTACCAATTTACATTCCCACCAGCAGTGTAGGAGGGTTCCCTTTTCTCCATCACCCTCTCCAGTATTTGTTGTTTATAGACTTCTTGATGATGGCCATTCTGACTGGTATGAGGTGATATCTCATTGTAGTTTTGATTTGCATTTCTCTAATAATTAGCAATGTTGAGATAATGTATTTTTTCTTGATCCCTAAAATCTCTGATATTCTTTTATATGGCTCCATGCAACTCATGTAGAGGCACTGTGGTCCTATCTCTTGTCTCTGAGCCCTGTGGGAACAATGAATCTGGCTAGCACCTGATTAGAACCCCTCCTAAAAGGAGATACAAATTAGACAGTATCTTATTTAAAACAACAAATAGGTTTGATGATGAAAATAGGTCGTTTACTTTGTGCATTGCTTAGTTTAATGTTCCCATTGACCATCCAAATGGTTTGAACTTGAGTCAGGAGAATGCAGAATTGGGAGGAATTATTTGAGAATTTTGAGCATGTAACGATGATTAAAACCATGGTTATGGAGTGCATGTATCTTTTCAAGTTAGTGTTTTTGTTTTCTTTGGGTATATATCCAGCAGTGAGATTGCTGGACCATATGATAGTTCTATTTTTAGTTTTTTGAGGAACCTCTGTACTGTTTTCCATATATTAATTTGAAAAGATGCATGCACTCAGTGTTTGTTGCAGCATTATTTACAATAGCCAAGATATAGAAGCAACCTGTGTTCATCAATGGATGAATGGATAAAGAATATGTGAGATGTATACACACACACACAATGGAATATTATTCATCCATAAAAGGAATGAAATTCTGCCATTTGCAACAACATGGATGGACTTGGAGGGTATTATGCTTATTGTAATAACAAATAACAGAAAGACAAATACTCTATATTATCACTTATATATGGAATCTAAAAAACGAATGTACATACCAAAACATAAACAGACTCACAGATATAGAGAATAAACTAGTGGTACCAATGGGGAGAAGGAAGTTAGGGGATTAAAGTTAGGGGTTAGGGGATTAAGAGGTACAACTACTATGTATATAATGAATAAGCAATAAGGATGTATTGTACAGCACAGGGAAATAAAGCCACTATTTGTAATAACTTTAAATGGAGTATAAACTATAAAAATATTGAATCACTATGTTGTACACCTGAAATTCATATAATATTGTAAATCAACTATACTTCAAAAAAACAAAACAAAACAAAAAGCCCCAATGGATATGGATTATATCACCAAGGAAGTATGTATGAATTAGAATGGAAAAATTAACAGCCCGGACAACACCCTAGAGGTGTCCCTTCGTGGGTCTTGAGGGTGAGATGAGAAGATCTTGCAAACGAAGCCAGAATTACTGATTAGAAAGGTAGTGGACAAAAAGAAACAGAAAAATAAAATTTATATGGAGCAAAAAGAATTTTTCAGACCAAGGGAATAGTGAACAGATGCTGTGGAGAGATGAAAGAGGAAGAAGAAACTGCAACCTTCGTTTTTAGACATTAAGCAGCCTTTGGTAAGTTTAGCCACAGAGGATTTCATTGACTTTAGGAATGAGACTGGATTTTTAGTATGTTAAGTGCGTAAAATAATGAGGACTGGAGCCCGTAGCATTTACTACTTTTCAAAAAAAAAGAAAAAGAAACTTGGCTGTTAATGAAAGGAGTTGGGAAGAAAGGACAGGATAGTGACTAGAAAGGGATAAAGAGTCAAGGAGGAGCTATAATTTTAGGATAAGGAAATTTGAGTACTTTCATGGTGGGGGAGGGGAGAGTAAGCAAGAGCGACTGCTTGCAAATACAGGAGGTGGAGCAGATCCTGGAGGAGGTATAAGAGGATGAGACCCACAGGACAGGCAGCACAACTATTCTTGGACAGAATAAGACATATGAAGGTGGATGAGTTCAGATCAATGCAGTAAATGTGTATTAAGAGTCCAGGTGTGAAGACACTGTATTTGGTTCCACAAAGGTTATGAGTCACCATTTGTGTTTTTTTTTTTTAACATCTTTATTGGAGTGTAATTGCTTTACAATAGTGTGTTAGTTTCTGCTTTATAACAAAGTGAATCAGTTATACATATACATATGTCCCCATATCTCTTCCCTCTTGCATCTTCCTCACTCCCACCCTCCCTATCCCATCCCTCTAGGTGTTCACAAAGCACCTAGCTGATTTCCCTGTGCTATGCAGCTGCTTCCCACTAACTATCTATTTTACGTTTGGTATATATGTCCATGCAACTCTCTCACTTTGTCCCAGCTTACGCTTCCCCCTCCCCGTATCCTCAAGTCCATTCTCCAGTAGGTATGAATCTTTATTCCTGTCTTGCCACTAGGTTTTTCATGACCATTTTTTTTTTTTAGATTCCATATATATGTGTTAGCATATGGTATTTGTTTTTCTCTTTCTGACTTAAGTTCACTGTGTATGGCAGTCTCTAGGTCCCTCCACCTCACTACAAATAACTCAGTTTCATTCCTTTTTATGGCTGAGTAATATTCCATTGTATATATGTGCCACATTCATCTGTTGATGGATACTTAGGTCGCTTCCATGTCCTGGCTATTGTAACTAGAGCTGCAATGAACATTTTGGTAAATGACTGTTTTTGAATTACGGTTTTCTCAGGGTATATGACCCATAGTGGGACTGCTGGGTCGTGTGGTAGTTCTATTTTTAGCTTTTTAAGGAACCTCCATACTGTTCTCCATAGTGGCTGTATCAATTTACATTCTCACCAACAGTGGAAGAGGGTTCCCTTTTCTACACACCCTCTCCAGCATTTATTGTTTGTAGATATTTGATGATGGCCATTCTGACCAGTGTGAGATGATATCTCATTGTAGTTTTGATTTGCATTTCTCTAATGATTAATGATGTTGAGCATTCTTTCATGTGTTTGTTGGCACTCTGTATATCTTCTTTGGAGAAATGTCTATTTAGGTCATGTGCCCATTTTTGGATTGGGTTTTTTGTTTTTTTAATATTGAGCTGCATGAGCTGCTTGTAAATTTCGGAGATTAATCCTTTGTCAGTTGCTTCATTTGCAAATATTTTCTCCCATTCTCAGGGTTGTCTTTTCATCCTGTTTATGGTTTCCTTTGCTGTGCAAAAGCTTTGAAGGTTCATTCGGTCCCATTTGTTTATTTTTGTTTTTATTTCCATTTCTCTAGGAGGTGGGTCAAAAAGGATCTTGCTGTGATTTATGTCATAGAGTGTTCTGCCTATGTTTTCCTCTAAGAGTTTGATGGTGTCTGGCCTTACATTTAGGTCTTTAATCCATTTTGAGTTTATTTTTGTGTATGGTGTTAGGAAGTGTTCTAGTTTCATTCTTTTACATATAGCTGTCCAGTTTTCCCAGCACCACTTATTGAAGAGGCTGTCTTTTCTCCACTTTATACTCTTGCCTCCTTTATCAAAGATAAGGCAACTATATGTGCGTGGGTTTATCTCTGGGCTTTCTATCCTGTTCCATTGATCTATATTTCTGTTTCTGTGCCAGTACCATACTGTCTTGATTACTGTAGCTTTGCAGTATAGTCTGAAGTCAGGGAGCCTGATTCCTCCAGCTCCATTTTTCGTTCTCAAGATTGTTTTGGCTATGTGGGGTATTTTGTGTTTCCATACAAATTGTGAAATTCTTTGTTCTAGTTCTGTGAAAAATGCCAGTGGTAGTTTGATAGGCATTGCAATGAATCTGTAGATTGCTTTGGGCAGTAGAGTCATTTTCACAATGTTGATTCTTCCAATCCAAGAACATGGCATATCTCTCCATTTATTTGTATCATCTTTAATTTCTTTCAGCAGTGTCTTATAATTTTCTGCATACAGGTCTTTTATCTCCTTAGGTAGGTTTATTCCTAGGTATTTTATTCTTTTTGTTGCAATGGTAAATGGGAGTGTTTTTTTAATTTCTCTTTCAGATTTTTCATCATCAGTGTATAGGAATGCAAGAGAATTCTATGGATTAATTTTGTATCCTGCTACTTTACCAAATTCATTGATTAGCTCTAGTAGTTTTCTGGTAGCATTTTTAGAATTCTCTATGTATAGTATCATGTCATCTGCAAACAGTGACAGCTTTACTTCTTCTTTTCCAATTTGGATTCCTTTTATTTCTTTTTCTTCTCTAATTACTGTGGCTAAAAATTCCGAAACTGAGTTGAATAATAGTGGTGAGAGTGGGCAACCTTGTCTTGTTCCTGATCTTAGAGGAAATGGTTTCAGTTCTTCACTGTTGAATATGATGTTGGCTGTGGGTTTGTCATATATTGCCTTTATTATGTTGAGGAAAGTTCCCTCTATGCCTACTTTCTGGAGGGTTTTTATCATAAATGGGTGTGGAATTTTGTCAAAAGCTTTCTCTGCATCTGTTGAGCTGATCATGTGGTCATATATGGTTTTTCTTCTTTAATTCGTTAATATGGTATATCACGTTGATTGATTTGCATATATTGAAGAAGGCTTGCATTCCTGGGATAAACCCCACTTGATCATAGTGTATGATCCTTTTAATGTGCTGTTGGATTCTGTTTGCTAGTATTTTGTTGAGGATTTTGCATCTATGTTTATCAGTGATATTGGCCTGTAGTTTTCTTTATTTGTGACATCTTTGTCTGGTTTTGGTATCAGAATGATGGTGGCCTCGTAGAATGAGTGTGGGAGTGTTCCTCCCTCTGCTATATTTTAGAAGAGTTTGAGAGGGATAGGTGTTAGCTCTTCTCTAAATGTTTGATAGAATTCGCCTGTGAGGCTATCTGGTCCTGGGCTTCTGTTTGTTGGAAGATTTTTAATCACAGTCTCAATTTCAGTGCTTGTGATTTGTCTGTTCATATTTTCTACTTCTTCCTGGTTCAGTCTAGGAAGGTTGTGCTTTTCTAAGAATTTGTCCATTTCTTTCAGATTGTCCATTTTATTGGCATATAGTTGCTTGCACTCTTCTCTCATGATCCTCTGTATTTCTGCAGTGTCAGTAGTTACTTCTCCCTTTTCATTTCTAATTCTATTGATTTGAGTCTTCTCCCTTTTTTTCTTGATGAGTCTGGCTAATGGTTTATCAATTTAGTTTACCTTCTCAAAGAATGAGCTTTTAGTTTTATTAATCTTTGCTATTGTTTCCTTCATTTCTTTTTCATTTATTTCTGATCTGATCTTTACGATTTCTTTCCTTCTGCTAACTTTGGGTTTTTTTCTTCTTCTTTCTCTAATTTCTTTAGGTCTAAGGTTAGGTTCTTTATTTGAGATGTTTCTTGTTTCTTAAGGTGGGATTGTATTGCTATAAACTTCCCTCTTAGAACTGCTTTTGCTGCATCCTGTAGGTTTTGGGTTGTCGTGTTTTCATTGTCATTGTTTCTAGGTATTTTTTTATTACCTCTTTGATTTCTTCAGTGGTCTCTTGGTTATTAAGTAGTATGTTGTTAGCCTCCATGTGTTTGTATTTCTTATAGATTGTTTTCTGTAATTGATATCTAGTCTCATGGTTTTGTGGTCGGAAAAGGTACTTGATACAATTTCAATTTTCTTAAATTTACCAAGGCTTGATTTGTGACCCAAGATATGATGTATCCTGGAGAATATTCCATGAACACTTGAGAAGAATGTGTATTCTGTTGTTTTTGGATGGAATGTCCTATAAATATCAATTAAGTCCATCTTGTTTAATGTATCATTCAAAGCTTGTGTTTCCTTATTTATTTTCATTTTGGATGATCTGTCCATTGGTGAAAGTGGGGTGTTAAAATTCCCTACTATGATTGTGTTACTGTCAGTTTCCCCTTTTATGGCTGTTAGTATTTGCCTTATGTATTGAGGTGCTCCTATGTTGGGTGCATAAATATTTACAGTTGTTATACCTTTTTGTTGGATTGATCCCTTGATCATTATGTAGTGTCCTTCTTTGTCTTTTGTGATAGTCTTTGTTTTAAAGTCTATTTTGTCTGATATGAGAATTGCTACTCCAGCTTTCTTTTGATTTCCATTTGCATGGAATATCTTTTTCCATCCCCTCACTTTCAGTCTGTATGTGTCCCTAGGTCTGAAGTGAGTCTCTTGTAGACAGCGTATATACGGGTCTTGTTTCTGTATCCATTCAGCCAATGTATGTCTTTTGGTTGGAGCATTTAATCCATCTACATTTAAGGTAATTATCGATATATATGTTCCTGTCACCATTTTCTTAATTGTTTTGGGTTTATTATTGTAGGTCTTTTCCTTCTCTTGTGTTTCCTGCCTAGGGAAGTTCCTTTAGCCGTTGTTGTAAAGCTGGTTTGGTGGTGCTGAATTCTCTTAGCTTTTGCTTGTCTGTAAAGGTTTCAATTTCTCCGTCAAATCTGAATGAGATCCTTGCTGGGTAGAGTAATCTTGGTTGTAGATTTTTCTTCTTCATCACTTTCAATATGTCCTGCCAGTCCCTTCTGGCTTGCAGACTTTCTGCTGAAAGATCAGCTGTTAACCTTATGGGGATTCCCTTATGTATTATTTGTTGTTTTTCCCTTGCTGCTTTTAATATGTTTTCTTTGTATTTAATTTTTGATAGTTTGATTGATATGTGTCTTGGCATGTTTCTCCTTGGATTTATCCTGTATGGGACTCTCTGTGCTTCCTGGACTTGATTAACTATTTCCTTTCCCATTTTAGGGAAGTTTTCAACTATAATTTCTTCAAATATTTTCTCAGTCCCTTTTTCTCTTTTTCTTCTGGGACCCCTATAATTCAAATGTTGGTGTGTTTAATGTTGTCCCAGAGGTCTCTGAGACTGTCCTAAATTCTTTTCATTTTTTTTTCTTTATTCTGCTCTGCAGTAGTTATTTCCAGTATTTTATCTTCCAGGTCACTTATCCATTCTTCTACCTCAGTTATTCTGCTATTGATCCCATCTAGAGTACTTTTAATTTCATTTATTGTGTTGTTCATCGTTGCTTGTTTCATCTTTATTTCTTCTAGGTCCTTGTTAACTGTTTCTTGCATTTTGTGCATTTTATTTCCAAGATTTTGGATCATCTTTACTATCATTATTCTGAATTCTTTTTCAGGTAGACTGCCTATTTCCTCTTCATTTGTTAGGTCTGGTGGGTTTTTGCCTTGCTCCTTCATCTGCTGTGTGTTTTTCTGTCTTCTCATTTTGCTTAACTTACTGTATTTGGGGTCTCCTTTTTGCAGGCTGCAGGTTCGTAGTTTCTGTTGTTTTTGGTGTCTGTCCCCAGTGGCTGAGGTTGGTTCAATGTGTTCTTTAGTCTTCCTGGTGGAGGGGACTAGTGCCTGTGTTCTGGTGGATGAGGCTGGATCTTTCTGGTGGGCAGGTCCACGTCTGGTGGTGTGCTTTGGGGTGTCTGTGGCCTTATTATGATTTTAAGCAGCCTCTGTGCTAATGGATGGGGTTGTGTTTCTGTCTTGCTAGTTGTTTGGCATAGGGTGTCCAGCACTGTAGCTTGCTGGTCATTGAGTTGAGCTGGGTCTTGGCGTTGAGATGGAGATCTCTGGGAGATTTTTGCTGTTTGATATTACATGGAGCTGGGAGGTCTCTTGCGGACCAGTGTCCTGAACGTGGCTCTCCCACCTCAGTAGCACAGCCCTGCCGCCTGGCTGGTGCACTAAGAGCCTGTTCTCCACACAGCTCAGAATAAAAGGGATGAAAAAAAGAAAGAAGGAAAGAAGAAGATAAAATAAAATAAAATAAAGTAAAAGAAAATAAAATATAGTTATTAAAATAAAAAATAATTTTTAAGAAAAAAAATAATAAAAAAAAATGGACAGACAGACTCCTAGGACAGATGGTAAAACCAAAGCTGTACAGACAAAATCACACACAGAAGCATACACATACAGACTCACAAAAAGAGGAAAAGGGGAAAAAATATATGTGTATCGTTGTTCCCAAAGTCTCCCTCCTCAATTTGGGATGATTCGTTGTGTATTCAGGTATTCCATAGATGCAGGGTACATCAAGTTGATTGTGGAGCTTTAATCCACTGCTTCTGAGGCTACTGGGAGAGATTTCCCTTTCTCTTCTTTGTTCTCACAGCTCCCGGGGTTCAGTTTTGGATTTGGCCCCGCCTCTGTGTGTAGGTCGCCTGAGGGCGTCTGCTCTTCGCTCAGACAGGTCGGGGTTAAAGAGCAGTTGATTCAGGGGCTCTGGCTCACTCAGGCCAGTGGGAGGGAGGGGTACAGAATGTTGGGCGAGCCTGCGGCGGCAGAGGCCGCGTGACGTTGTACCAGCCTGAGGCGCGCTGTGCGTTCTCCCGGGGAAGTTGTCCCTGGATCACGGGACCCTGGCAGTGGCGGGCTGCACAGGCTCCCACGAGGGGAGGTGTGGATAGTGACCTGTGCTTGCACACAGGCTTCTTCGTGGCTGCACCAGCAGCCTTAGCGTCTCATGCCCATCTCTGGGGTCCACGCTGATAGCCGCGGCTGGCGCCCGTCTCTGGAGCTCCTTTATATGGTGCTCTGAATTCCCTCTCCTCGCACACCAGGAAACAAAGAGGCAAGAAAAGTCTCTTGCCTCTTCAGCAGCTCCAGACTTTGTCCCGGACTCCCTCCCGGCTAGCTGTGGTGCACTAGCCCCCTGCAGGCTGTGTTCACGCCGCCAACCCCAGTCCTCTCCCTGGGATCCGACCAAAGCCAGAGCCTCAGCTCCCAGCCCCCGCCCGCCCCGGCGGGTGAGTAGACAAGCCTCTCGGGCTGGTGAGTGCCGGTCGGCACCGATCCTCTGTGCGGGAATCTCTTCGCTTTGCCCTCCACACCCCTGTTGCTGTGCTCTCCTCCATGGCGCAGAAGCTCCCCCCCCCGCCACCCACAGTCTCTGCCCGCGAAGGGGCTTCCTAGTGTGTGGAAACCTTTCCTCCTTCACAGCTCCCTCCCACTGGTGCAGGTCCTGTCCCTATTCTTTTGTCTCTGTTTATTCTTTTTTCTTTTGCCCTACTCAGGTACGTGGGGACTTTCTTGCCTTTTGGGAGGTCTGAGGTCTTCTGCCAGCATTCAGTAGGTGTTCTGTAGGAGTTGTTCCACATATAGATGTATTTCTGATGTATTTGTGGGGAGGAAAGTGATCTCCACGTCTTACTCTTCTGCCATCTTGAAGCTCCTCCCGTTGCCATTTGTGTTCTTAGGAAGGTTATAGTTTAATGGGAAGATTGGTGACTGGGGGATGGAAGGGAAGGTGAGAAAGCTCCTGACAGATGTGCTAGATTTTTCTGTGAAGCAGGTAGTAAAGTCATCTCTGAAACTGAGGAAGAATAGGGACTTAAGAGTGTGAGAAAGATTCAGAAATGCTGAAGGGTTGAAGGGCCCAGAAGAGGTTAGAAACGGTTTCCTTGCAAAGATTTTTGAGTGTGTGTGATTTCTACCAACATTTTCCTGGAGGAAGGGATGTGTGCATTAATCCAGGTTTAGAGATGGGGATCTGAAAGGTGGAGTGGGTATAATAGAAAGGAAAAGGAGGAAAGTAGATTTCATTCAGAGATAGTTACAGTGATGAAACATTTGTTCTGGGCTGGGCAGGGGAGGAACTGGTATAGAAGCCTAATAGTAGTGGGCAAAGGAGAACATGTAGAGATAGGAGCTCTTGATAAAGGTGAAGAGCAGGCACCACTGGTAGTAAAGAAATGAGGGATCTGGAAGCAGAGAAATTCATATTAGGAATCTAGATAACAGGGTTAAGGATCAAGGATTGGGTAGCTGAAGTAAAGTAAAAAGAAAGGTCCTTGAGAGGGAAAAAGAAAAGAACTCGCATTCATTATGTGTCTATTTTGTTTTAGACAATAAAGATGATGAGCTTAAGATATTAAAAGTCAGGGACTCAGGTGGACCATCCATTCTGATGGCAAAGTCACCTAGGACAATGGTAGGGAGTTGAGATAGAAACAAAGACTAAAACACGGGCCAAATGCTATAATGAGTAGTGGAGAGTGAGCTGGTTTGTAAATCGCAGCAGTAAATGGTGTTTAAGGCAAGGCGCAGAATACAAATCATGAGACTTGAGGGAAGAAGAGCTTTTGCAAGAGGGTGGAAAAAAATATATTATCTAGAATTGACACAGGACTTAAGGAAGAACCCCAGATGAAACTTTTTGCCCTGCAGCACATAAGTCAAAGGAAAATGATCAGTCCCTTGAGGAAAGAAGCAGGTGTCACTTAAGGCCAGATGGTAAAGGAAGAGTTCAGGGAAGGTATATCAATTAGCTATTGCTGCATAACAAAGAATTTCAAAATCTTAGAGTCTATAAGCATTTCTTTAACTTATGTGTCTGTGGTAGATGGAGTTGGCTGATCTAGGCTGGGCCTGGTTCAGTCAACTCATCCAGGGCATCTTTGTATTGCATGCCTGTCCTCCCGCTGGGGCCACTGGGCTAGCCCAGGTGTGTTCTTCTTCTGACAATAACAGAAGTGCGTATGTTGAGTTTCTGCTGGGTAATCACTGACAACTGACATCCCATCAGCCAAAGCAAGTCCCATGGCCAAGCCCGACATCAAAGCAGTGGGGAAGTGAACTATTCGCAGGAAAGTAGAAGAAAGAAGTGGATAATCTGATATGGCACAGGAGGGGCGTTTATAGTCCGTTGCAGTTCTGGAGAATACAAGTAGAGTGAGGGACATAAAGGAGATTCAGAGTTGGGAAGAGCATGAAGAAAGATGTACCAAGTAGAATGAAGAGAACAACTCAGAGGTGCTTGCATTTTGTGGAGCGTCTAATGTAGATTGTAGAGGAGAGAACTAACTGGAGGTAGCTGGGCTGAAGGATCCTTTTGGAACTCTGGTGAAAAGCTGTTTTGGAGAACTTTGTTTTAGGCAATATGTTCCGCAGGTTGAAAGGGCATGTACCAAATTCCCAGAAAAATATTAACTGATAGTGACATATCAGTTATACCAAGGCGATATCAAAGTAGTCTGTACTCCTTTGAGATTTCAGTCATGCTACATGCCTCTGCTCCCAAGTATGCCTGGACTAGTCAACAGAATCTGGCTCTCTCAACTCATGCTGGTGGTTGAGGTACCAACTGAGGTAGAAGTTCGAGTCTGCCTACATGGTAACTTCAATACTTACCGCATTTGATTACATCCAAGTGAATTCTGATTATGATTTGAACAGTACCCAAGTATTTTGATTTGGGGATTAGTTAAATCCTGTTTACACCTGGGAACTTTTTAGCTCAACACATTTGCAGCCCTAAACCAGCCAAGATTCTTCACTGTGTAAGTCCTCCAAGGATTAGCCTATTCCTGCTCTCCCCGTTCCACACATAAATGTTAATTACCCTTAAATACAGCCCATTTACTACCGTCAGTAATGAAAAATTTTAAATGCCAAGCTAAGTGAGAGAAACTTGAATCTAAATGATTATTACATTGTGCTCTTTGTTCTCAATAGTGATACTTAGACTAGGGTTTCTGAGAGATGGGGAGCTGTGAGCATGCATGACCTGTGGGTGATAATTACCAGGAGAGTCTTGAATTTTTCAAGAGGCTTTAATGACTCCCAGGACATTGGGATACAGCAGCATGGATCTTGTTAAGAGAATATAAACTCAGTGTCACAGAAAAATCATTTTCTGGTTAGAATGTAGAGAGGGGATAGATACTAAAAATTCCATCTGAATTGTTTGGATGGTCAATGGGGAATTTTATTTTATGAAATGTAGTTTTAAAAATCTTGCAACCTGGCAGAATGGTAACTAAAAGGGTGGAGGAGAAATGGAGGTGCAGAATTATATTATTTAAATTATATTTATAAAGACCACTGACCTACTTCATCCTTCCTTCTCTGAGGAAAAAGGCATAGAAATGATGTCCTAAAGGCATGTGAGATCAGTTGGAATATATTAAGCAGTGAAGACAATAAGGATGTAACAGAAAAATATAATCTGTATTATTTAAATTATTGAAAGAATGCTAAGAATATTGTTACTAAGGTGACTATGATGCATAATGATGTGTGAAATTTTAAACCTATGTGGTCTTTAAAACAAATTCTTGATACAAAAGTAATAAAAATACCATGTAAGCTTTGAAAAGATATAAAAATATAAAGACTAACATAAGAATTGAAATTCAGAAATAAGCAGTTAAAATTGTTTCCCAGTGTTTTTCTTTTTAACTTTTGTTGACTGATTATAAAATCAATCAGAATTTCTCATAGAGCATTTATAAGGTATCAAAATATAATATAGTCTAAAATAAACGTTGTCAACATTATTTTCATCTACTTCATGAAATGCTACATTTATTCAAGGTTTAAGAATTTCATTCTGCATTATATTTGAACTTTTTTTTTTTTTTTTTGCGGTACGCGGGCCTCTCACTGCTGTGGCCTCTCCTGTTGCGGAGCACAGGCTCCGGACGCGCAGGCTCAGCGGCCATGGCTCATGGGCCCAGCCGCTCCGCGGCATGTGGGATTTTCCCGGACTGGGGTACGAACCCGTGTCCCCTGCATCGGCAGGCAGACTCCCAACCACTGCGCCACCAGGGAAGCCCTGAACATTTTGAATTAACATTTTGAATTAACAAAGTTGAGCCAGTGGTTAGGAAGGCTTGTATTAAGCGAAATGTTAGAGAGGAGACTGACTTTGTACATAATTAGTTCATATTGAAACTTTTCATCTTATGACAACTTTTGAATTATTTAGCATGGTATTGTAGAGTTTTAAGGAATTGAATTTTCACAAAACATGACTGACCCTCATTTTTTAGAGTCAATGTTATTTGGATCATAAATGTTCATGACTCATATTTCCACTGAATATATAATATTTCTTCTATTTAATGCTTTTAAAATAGAATTCTATTTTCTTGGATATCAACACTGCAACCACTGTGAGAATGAAAGCAAAGAAGCTTTATCTTCTCATCAAGGATATTTTTGCTTATCATTCTACATTTTTGTTCCACAGCTATAGGTAGGTTTCTTACAATCATCAACATTTATAAATTGATTTGACACATTATAGGAGTGTGTTTCATTATTAAAGGAGGGAATAACTTAGATATTTTATTGATTACCGTCATTCCTATATTTGATCTTATTTCTGTTATTTCAAGTAATATTTTCTGATGCTATGCATTCTTGTTTTACCATATTTCCCACATTTTCTTTGCTCTAACCTTTTCTTGCTTCTGATAGGTATATTATGTCAACATTTCATATAGAATATAAAAAGTAAGACAGCTTTTGATATAAAAATTTGTTAGAATTTCTAGAGAAGCAAGCTCTCACCTGGGACTCTGGGAATGATTTTCTGAACACTGGAGAACTGACCCATCCAAGGACCTGCTATCTCTGAAATCACCTTGGAAATAGTGAGTTGGAGAATATGGTGCTTGAGCTGATATCCAAGGTGTAGGAAGCTGGAACGAGGAGCCTACTGCTGCCCCAGATGCTGTTGCCACCACCACATCACCTGGGAAACTGGATGCTGGGGTGCTGACGCAGGAAAGCCTTCGTCTCTACAGCCCTATTTGCCGGTAGCTAAAATAGAAAAAGAGGCCAGAGAGAACCTCTGGTTCCCTTCCACTTTCCAAAATTTCAGTGCTCTTGTTTGATTGGTAAGAGCTAATTTTTATCCCAAATCTTAGCTCTGAAGGAGTCTGGAAATGCCCTCTAGGCTCTGTGAAGGAAGGTCCCGTAGAAGGAAGGTGGGATAGAAAGGAAGCTCACCCATCCACAGTATCTACCATAGGATAGTTGTAGTCTATTTATAGTCCTATTTGAATCTTATTTGAATTATTTAAAATTTTGTTTTACAAAACTAGTCTTAAACACTAATTCTATAATTGTGACAAGTAAATGGTGATTCTCAGGCTTTGTTTATACACAAGTTATTGTCTTCTAACCATTCCACTTTATATTTTATACCTATGTTTCTATACGAAACAGAATGCAATATTATATATACATATATAAATGTATAATTATAAATATAATTTATATATATATAGTTTAAATAACTTTTTGGCACTTGGTTGTAAGTTGGTAGGCCTGTTATCAGAGTCATCTTCCATTGTCCTATTGATGTTCTGAATTTTTTTCTTAGGTATTTTAATGAAAAGTTAAAAAAATGCATCTGAGAGAACTATGAGTATTGAAAATCATAATTTATTGCCTTAAGGATGTATAATACACTAAAACAACACATTCCTTCCCCAGCATAGCA
The DNA here is from genome assembly GCF_963455315.2 of Globicephala melas. Taxonomy (NCBI): domain Eukaryota; kingdom Metazoa; phylum Chordata; class Mammalia; order Artiodactyla; family Delphinidae; genus Globicephala; species Globicephala melas. The sequence continues at coordinate 79,393,467 of NC_083319.1, read as the reverse complement.
TTCTTCTATTGTAAAGCTATTTCTCAATTTTAGGAGTTTCTTTTTTTTTGGTAGGCTTTTATTGTAAGTTGTTAAAATCTGGACAGTTTCCCCCAAGTAGCTTAAAGCAGTGAGTTTTCCTCAGAATCATCATGAGCTGAAATCATCCTTTACAGTATCTTTTATGTCAGTGAATATTCTCTATAAATATTCCAATTGTCTGATATTTAAATTAACTCAGTAAATGTTAATTGTGTCCTTAATATATTCTGGGACCCTAATGGATCCTGGGACTTGAACGATAAATGTCTCGTCCCACCCCTATAGAGTCCCGGCCTAGCATACTCTATAAATATAATATAATATATAAATCAATAAACACTGACAAAAAGACAAGTGAAACATCATGGAAGAGTGTCCTTAATTCTGCCTGGGGGTTAAGAATCAGGGCAGATTTCACAGAGGAGGCAAGAGTTTATCAGATCTCTCAATTTCCTAGTTAAAAAAACCCAACAAAACAAAATAAAAAAACAGAGGATGGTCATAACTATAACTTTAATTAAAAAAAATCAGAATAAATGTGAAGTACCTGGGATTTTTATTTGTGCTAAGACCTGTAGAAAAATAAAGGTGACTATGATGATAATGATAGTTAATGGATATTACTGATTGCCTACCCAGCAGCTGGCTGGGTACCCTGCCCCTTTCCCTGCTAATTTTCCTTCTGATGTCTGTTCCTCTTCTGAATTGTAGCAACTATGTGGTTTTGAAGGTTGATCCCAGTTCAGGTGTGAGCTCTAATGAGACTAAGTCAGTTAACAAAATCCCATCCCCCTGCCAGTGATTGATTTAAGCCCCCACCCCTTTAATAAAAAGAGTCCGGTAGTGCTTGGTCACAGAGATAGGTTCAGTAAGGAGTGCAAGACTAGATTTGGGCCAACGAAATAAATGTAAGGGGAATTTTGAAAAGGGGATTCTGGGAAACTTGCCCTTCTTCTTAACGGAAAACCATAAGAGCACTCTCTCTTGCTGGCCATTGGCAGATATACTAGGAATACTGTAGCCATCCGATTACCAGCCTGAAGATGAAGCCTGAAAATGAACACAGAAATTTTCCTCACTCCCTCCTCCCTCTCTAGAAATCACAGGGGAATGGAGACAGAGCCATCGAATTAAGTAAATCCTAAAACTTTTCTGACCTATGGATTTCCAAGTATGAGAGTCTATGAATGTTTTTACTGTTTAAGCCAGTTTGGCATGACTTCTCCAGTGCTTGCTATCAAAGGCATTCCAAGTAATTTAATAATTCACAGCTGAGAATAAAAAGGGCTAGCCTAAGAATTAAGATAAATATAATGCTACAACATTTTAAAAGACTGAAAACAAAAATAATAAAAGTAGGTAATGGTGAAACCTGAGAACCTAAAATATTACAAAGCTAAAATAAATGAGAATGAAAAGTCTAGGTAGAAAATAATTGTTACAAATCGATTTGACAAAAAAAAAAAAGCTAAAATTGGGCAGAAGCAACAAACTAAATCGTTGAAAAACCGTAAAAAATTTCTAGCATACTGGTAAGGCTCTTTCAGATTGAGAGGAACAACTGATCGGCACATTACTTTGGGAGTGATGAAGATTTAACATAAAGGATTTCCAGTGAAGGGTACATGACAGAAACTTCTGTCTTTAAAACAACGCATTCCTGGCTTCAGCCCTGGCAATTCTGATAAGGCAGGTGTGACTGAGGCCCTGGCATGCACAATTTTATGGACTGTTGAAAAACCACAAATTTGGATCTCAGTGTGACTCTCCCTGCCTGTATCTCTTCCTGTTGTATCTTTCCACGTGTGCCTCTATGTGTGAGTTGCCTGCATTACTGTCTCTACCCATATGTCTGTCTCTGCATGTAAGTCTTCATGCCTGCGTGTGTCTCTGAGTTTCCCTTTCTGTTTCTCTTTGTCTCTCATTGTCCTTCTGCATAGCTTTGTATCTCTGTATATCTCTTCTATGTCTTGGTGTCCCTCTGTATGTGTAGCATATCTGTGTGTTTATGTCTGTGTGTGTGCATCTCTTTGCCTGTCTCTCTGTGTCTCAGTATGTTTACTCTTTGGTTCTCTGTATCTCTGTGTGGCCTCTTCTCTGTGTTTATTTGTATGTTTCTCTGCATTAATCTCTCTCGATATGTATCTCTTGTATATCTCTTTTCCTGACAATTGAGAGCAGACACAATCTCAGTCTGTGCCTAAAACAAACAAAAGATGTAAAAGCCAGGGACTTTACAGGGAACTGAAGTGACTGATACTCCTTAAGGTGACTTGGTCAGCCAGTAGGAATCCTCCTCCACCACTTTCCTCACCCTTCAGAGCAGTGAAATTGCTGGGCGTGGGGAGCACCTGTGTCTTTGAGTGCCTTGCAATGGACCCACAGTATCAGACATACCTGTTCAGGCCTCTTCTCAAATTCACATAATGCAGGACTGAAAACTCCCCACACTGAGGGCAGATTTGTTATTCATTTCAGTGATCTTAATCATAAAATAATTCTGCTTGCATGCAAATATCATCACACAGTCATGTCACTTCTAACTCTTTACTGGCTCTTGGGCTCACATACCTTTCTAGGGCGTGGCCATCGAGCATAGCTCCACCACGCCCATCAAGGGACACCTGCAGCTTCCTTCCTCTGCAGAGCACTTTTGTGCAGTACTCACTTTGCAGTTTGGCAGGCTCTCTTTGCAGTTTGCAGTGCTCTCTTCTGCCTCATTTCCTGCCTGCATCTGAAGATGCTGCGCCTTTTCCTTCATGAATTCCTGACTTTTGAGACCTGTCATGTCCTGATCTGGATGTTACGTGGTTCTTCCATAGATCCTCATAGGAGTGCTTCCAGCCTGGCCCTTCGTTAATCATATTGTGTGCTTCTGCAGGTCAAACTTTTATTCCTCCCCTCCTGACCTTTCTTCCGTGTTTGGAAGTTCCAACACTAACACACTGTCTCCATTCCTTTATGAATAGTCCCCATAGAATTTTTTCTGATAAAATACAGTTCTGATATTTCCAAAGGTCGTTTTAAAATTTACTAGCCCTAGCTTACCCTTTCCACACCCCATGTCCTCAAGTCCATTCTCTACGTCTGCATCTTTATTCCTGTCCTGCACCTAGGTTCATCAGAACCATTTAAAAAACATTTTTTTAGATTCCATATATATGTGTTAGCATACGGTATTTGTTTTTCTCTTTCTGACTTACTTCACTCTGTGACAGACTCTAGGTCCATCCACCTCACTACAAATAACTCACTTTTGTTTCTTTTTATGGCTGAGTAATATTCCATTGTATATATGTGCCAAATCTTCTTTATCCATTCATCTGTCAGTGGACACTTAGGTTGCTTCCATGTCCTGGCTACTGTAAATAGAGCTGCAATGAACATTTTGGTACATGACTCTTTTTGAATTATAGTTTTTCTCAGGGTATATGCCCAGTAGTGGGATTGCTGGGTCATATGGTAGTTCTATTTTTAGTTTTTTAAGGACCCTCCATGCTGTTCTCCACAGTGGCTGTATCAATTTACATTCCCACCAACAGTGCAAGAGGGTTCCCTCTTCTCCAAACCCTCTCCAGCATTTATTGTTTGTAGATTTTTTTGATCATGGCCATTCTGACTGGTGTGAGGTGATATCTCATTGTAGTTTCGATTTGCATATATATGGAAGCTTAAAAGAAAAATGGTTCTGAAGAACCTAGGGACAGGACAGGAATAAAGACGCAGATGTAGAGAATGGATTTGAAGACACAGGAAGGGGGAAGGGTAAGCTGGGACGAAGTGAGAGAGTGGCATGGACATATATACACTACCAAACGTAAAATAGATAGCTAGTGGGAAGCAGCCGCATAGCACAGGGAGATCAGCTCGGTGCTTTGTGACCATCTAGAGGGGTGGGATAGGGAGAGTGGGAGGAAGACAAAAGAAGGAGGAGGTATGAGGATATATGTATATGTATAGCTGATTCACTTTGTTATAAAGCAGAAACTAACACACCATTTAAAGCAATTATACTCCAATAAAGATGTTAAAAATAAAAGAATACAGGAATTAAAAATAAATAAATAATAAAATAAAATTTACTAGCCCCAAATATGTTTGACAAGTCAGATAATAAGAGATGACAATGATCTTTAGATCTCTGGAAAGAAAAGGACTAAAGCCCAGGTTCCAGTCTCTGGGCCAGCTGTATGGTCTTGGAGGAGGTACTTCTCCAGGCTACTATTGTCCTTGTGGAAAATGAGGAATTAGATCTTACAATTGCTAAGATACGGTTGGGCCTAAAAATTTCTAGTCATCATGGAAACAAATTTTCACAGAAATAAAAACATGTATTACCATTCAACTTATGACACTTAAGGAATTAAAAATCGCAGTCTTCCATGCTCATGTTCCAATCAATCAAATATTAGTTTACTTTCTCAAAATAAATTTGCATTTATATTTCACACATGGTTTATAATTTGGTTTAGTTTGTGTTTTCTAATTTAGACTTTTGTAAAACTTTGACTGAAAAATAATCCAACTCACTAGAACTCATTTCACTGCTAAGAGGCAGAATTAAGTCCTTAATTTCATCTCTCATTATGAATTCCAACAACTTAGCTTATATTCATTCATTTACAGTACATTAGTTGCCTTTTTTCACACATAAGAAGTTTGAATCGAACATATTTAGACTAGAGGGAATTTACTGAGATCAAATGTAGTATTTGGCTTTTTCATCACAAAACAACAATGCTATTGAAGACAATGGGACATCAATCAATACATTAATGCCTTTTGGCTCTCCAGTTTTCCTGAGAATGAACTTGTCATCTTCTCAGAAGTATAGAATGCTACCTTTTCATGCTTTTAGAAAATCTTTTCTAAGAATTCAGTTCAGTCCAAGACCATAACCAAATAATGTAGTAAACAAATTATAAAAATCAGAAAGAATAATGGATACAAGCCACTTGGTTAATTAACACGTGAACAGGGAGAGGAGTAGAATGTTGATTAAATTATGCTGAAATTATTTGAACAGGCATATCCAAGAACATATGTTTCGAATTTTGAGATAATTTTTAAAAGACTTGTGGCTTCAGAGATTTCTGCCATGCATGATAAGGGTGCCAGTACTATTATTAGCTGAGTCTTAAGTCACTGTGCCTGAGAAAAGCTCTGCTATGGCTTAAAACACTCAGCTAACTTAAGCTCATTAGCTGACACAAAGGAAAATAATAAAAGTAGGAAAAACATATAAATGGAACCAAATCCCACGTTTTATGTATTACTGATTTCCTGTATCTTTATTTTATTTTAACTGCCATATAATAGGAACAGTGAATTAAAACATCACTACCATTGTGTTTTTCCATTATTCCTAGTATTTGCAACAGAATTTTTGCTTTATATATTGGAATGCCTTGCTATATGTTGGATATAAATAGATTCATTATAGTTATGTCTGTGCCTTTCATCATTAAAATCTACTTTCTTATTTCACTTTAAGTATTTCCCATAAATTTTATCCACTTAAATATGAGAAGAATGATGACAATATTAATATCAAGCAGATAGTTTTATCCACTGTTGTATTCTAACTTTTGAATTTTACTTTAAGCATGTCATTTGCGTATGGAAAAAGTTCGATATGTTACTTTATTTTTGGAATCATACACAGGATTCTATGTCCTGCTTTTCAACTTTTGTATCTCCTTTTATTTGTATAAAAGGTATGAGCACCCAGTTTTATTCAGCTTTTTATCTTTTATTGGGTTAATCATGAATGTTTTACATTTAAAAAGTAAATCAATTTGTAGCATATATATATATATATACACATATATATATGAATAGTATTGCTTATCTTAAAACTTCTCTAGCTGTTATTAATCTTTTATATAACTCAAATAGCCCATAATAACTGTGGATCTGATTATATTAGAAAGAGAAGTGTATTTATGCTTTTGTCTTTTCAGTCCTCTACCATCCTATTAATCTAATTAGAACCATGAAAACATTGCTGTGAGTTTTTATGTTATGTATTTCATGTAGTATATTTGTTTCAACACTTAGATAATTCTAACCAGCTGCAGGTATTGCGCTGAGTGTTCTCATTTACTGACCTCATCAATAAATGGATCTGTCAGCACCCATTTTAATCAACAATATCCCTATTCAAAAATTCTTTCTGAGATTCAGCTTTCAATACCTGGAGGTATTTCCTTAAGAAAATTTTGGTGAAAGGGCATATTTCCTAACTATCCAAAGACATATCTGATAATATCTTTCTTTTTCTTCCATATTTGAAGATCAGTGTGATTGCATAGGCAGTTCTTGAAATATACCCTTCTCTCCCATAATGTCTCATGTAACTCTATGTTTACTTATTTCCAAGTAGAATGTTTTTTTCCTTAGTAGCTTATACATTATATTACATTTATAATTTTATGAGATTACAGGGCAGTCATGAGGGCTTTCATAAATATCCTGCTTCACCACTTTTTCTAGGCGCTTAATAGGACTGTTAGTCTTATACATGCTCATGTAACTTGCTTTGGTCAAGAAAAAGTGAGTGGATGTGACATGTGGTATGTTACTTTAAAAAAGATAAAAACAGCACAAGTTCTAAGTCATGAAATTAGCAAATATCCAGGTGAATAATATGTGAAGATGAATGCACTGACGTCTTTCCATTTGCACAGGCTATAAAGGTGTGTGCAAATCACCTAATGGTTGATGGAAACTTTGTCAGCCAGAGTCCCTAGGGGAGAGGCAGAGTCCTCTGCTCACCCAAATAGTCTTCACTGTCCTTGTCTTATGAGCAAGGACAGGTATCAGATTTGGGAGTTGTTACTTCAGCATAACTGGTCTATTTGACTGACAAAAACTATATATTTGGGATCATACTTCTTTGTTATTGTAGATACAACCCAGTGAGTCCTATCTATTTTGGATATGTTTTCCTATTAAATCAAGAGGAAATATCCTCGACTATATGTTTGATTATCAATCTTGTCGTAGTTAGTCTTCTCCTCTGATAATATCTAGTCAGAGGTCAAGTCTCTGAAGATTAGTTCTTCAGATCCATCATCTTCTCTTTGGGGAGCTAGATAATATTCCTAACTGCCTGCATCTTGGAAAAGCACAGGAGACATAGTTTGAATAGAGGGATATAATGGGTTGTCCCCCCCATCATCTCTTTACTCTTTTAGGTTCTAGATAACTTTATTTTCTTCCATCCTATTTTATTCTGTACCATATAGATTCTGCCCTTTACTGATTTCAACAGAATTTTTAGCCCATTTAATGCAATATTCATTTTGCTAAATCTTTTCAAAATCTGCTGTCTGGTATCACATAAAGGACACTGTCACTTCAAGCATTAGTTACTTGCATTCAAAGTACTCAGGTAAGAAAACCCTTGAACAAATCTCTAAAGAATATCAGGGTCCAGGAAATAAAGCTAAACATGAGGAACTGATAAGGTAGCAGATTGGGGTGACAAACTTACAACGATTGGCAGAGAAACATTGGAGAATGAGTGAAGGTTGATAATCAGTTTGCCAGGGATAGAACATGTCTGATATTTTTTTGTATCTTATATCACTTCTCTTCAGGAACATCTCACCATATACAATTTTACAGATGAGAAAACTGAGTTCAGAGAAGTTGAAGAATAGGATGAGGATCTCATAGCAAGTAACCAGCAGAGTTTATAAATTAAACTTGTCGTTATTCCTGCACCACCCTGCCTTCTGGGAAGCAGGAGATTTGTTACCGAATCCAAGCTCGTACTGCTTGCCACATAACAGGCCAATAAATGGAGAGATGAGTTGTTGGGGCAAGGAATAAAGCCAGCAGACGGAGAAGACGGTGGACTAGTGTCCCAGAGAACCATCTTGCTGGGGTTTGGATGCTAGTTTCTTTTATAGGGGGTGAGGAGTTAAAGTAAAAAGAGGCATTAAGTTGCTGCAAATATTTCCTGGTTCTAATTTCTTCCTTCCTGCAGCCATTCATAGGTGGACCTTGTCAGAATGTTTCCTGTGAGCTTAAACAAAGGTATTTTATTTTATTTTTTTTAACATCTTTATTGGAGTATAATTGCTTTACATTGTTGTGTTAGTTGTTGCTGTATAACAAAGTGAATCAGCTATACATGTACATATATCCCCATATCCCCTTCCTCTTGTGTCTCCCTCCCACTCTCCCTATCCCACCACCTCTAGGTGGTCACAAAGCACCAAGCTGATCTCCCTGTGCCATGCAGCTGCTTCCCACTAGCTAGCTGTTTTACATTTGATAGTGTATATGTGTCTATGCCGCTCTCTCACTTCGTCCCAGCTTACCCTTCCCCCTCCCCGTGTCCTCAAGTCCATTCTCTGCGTCTGCGTCTTTATTCCTGTCCTGCCCCTGGGTTCATCAGAACCATTTTTTTTTCAGATTCCATATATATGTGTTAGCATACGATATTTGTTTTTCTCTTTCTGACTTACTTCACTCTGTATGACAGACTCTAGGTCCATCCACCTCACTACAAATAACTCAGTTTCGTTTCTTTTTATGGCTGAGTAATATTCCATTGTATATATGTGCCACATCTTCTTTATCCATTCATCTGTCAATGGACACTTAGTGTAGTGCTCAGGCATGGGAGGAAGGATTTTGGGAGATGGACCATCATGTATACCTTAAGGTATAGGCAACATCCCTTTAATAATTAACTTGTAGCAAAAGCAATAGAATATAAAGGTTAAAGCAAAAGAAACAGATGTATTATGGAGTCAGATTTGTTCTTCCCTATTACGGTTTTATACTTGGGACCAAAGAATATAGCTTCTAGGAACTTTAGTAATTCTTTTATTTGTCTAGTTCATGTCTGTATAATTCCTCTGTGTTTAATTCCTTATGTTTTCAGGAAAGGGCCAGGGCACACACACCAGGCGACAGCATTTCCAGATCTGACGCTACTATGTTGCTCTCCATAGTTTCATTATGTAATGTATTCATGGTCCCTGCTTTCACTTCAGCCTTTCCTCACCCAGAACCAGTTAGTGCCAGTTCAGGCTCTCTGGCTTCTTCTGTTGGATTTGTACTTCTGACCAAGTACAAATCAAAAGTTCTCCAATTCTTTCTACTCCATAAAAAATTGTAGTACTAAGGCTAATTTTCATTATTTTTTAAGAAAGTGATTATTTGGGGGGAAATTGAATGGGGGCAGGCAGTCTATAAGTTGATAAAAGGCATAAAAGTAATACACAGGAAGCAAGAGATAAGAGCTCTGAAGGTAAATACTTAGGAATTAGCAAAAACTCCTGAAAGAAATTTAGGCTTTCAGAGACTGTGGAAATTACTGGATTCATGACAAAAATCCAAGGAGTAGAGGGGCAACCAGAGGCAATCTGCATAAGCTGTGAAATAAGCTGTGCAATAAACAGAAAATGATTCTACATCATTTCTGTGGTATGATAAAAGGACAGAGTTGGAAAATAGAAATGCACAGGCAAGATTGGAGAGATTTAGAGGTGGCAGAGGGGATGTTGGAGGGATCTGATGGACTAGACAATGAGGTAGGGGCTGTGGCTTCATCTTCCTTGTAGATATACCACAGAGTAAAGAGGTCATCCAGTGTGATTGGCTTCCATCATTGATAGTGAAAAGTTCCAGGTGATGTGAGATCTTCTCATTTGCTTTCATATTTTGCAGTTTACTATGCTGTGACTGAAAGTAGGTTTTTAAAATTCATTGTGCTTGGGGCTTCACTGGTGGCGCAGTGGTTGGGAGTCCGCCTGCCGATGCAGGGGACACGGGTTTGTGCCCCGGCCCAGGAAGATCCCACATGCTGTGGAGCGGCTGGGCCCGTGAGCCATGGCCCCTGAGCCTGCGCGTCCGGAGCCTGTGCTCCGCAACGGGAGAAGCCACAACAGTGAGAGACCTGCATACCGCAAAAAAAAAAAAAATTCATTGTGCTTCTTACATCTGAAAACTGTGGTTTTTTTGGATCAATTCTGAAAAATTTGAATCAGAATATTGGATTTGCCCACTTCTCTTTATTCTGTGTGGATTTCCAATCAGAAGCTCTTAGGATTTCTCTTTGGTCCTTGGTTTCACCTAACCTCTCTTTCATAGTTTCACTTTCTTCAATTCTGAGTTGTATTATGAGTAATCTCTTCATTTTGCTTTTATAGTTTGCTGATGTCGTCAGTAGCTGTGTTTTATCATTTAAACATATAAGATGAATTTTAAATTTTAATGATTATATTTTGTATCCCTTTAAATATAGTCCTGATCACTTTTGATTGTCTCATTTCCTTATAATATTTTCTTCATTTCCCATTATTTCATTAAACACTATAACCTTACTTATTTTGTACATTGTTTTTTATATTTTCAGTATCGATACTCTGTGTGTACCTTATTCTGCAGTCTGTAGTTTCTGACTCTTGATTATTGTGTTTCCTCACATTTCCTAGATTTAATTATGAGCTATTTGTTGGAACTTTCATTTTGGGAATCTTCAAAGCCTGCACTGAGTTGATTAACCTTTGTTTCTGCCAGTACTAGGGTACTAATCTGGAAACAGAACTTTAAATTTTGTCTCTTGGATGTAGATTTCACTGTATGAGAGTGTGGAATAATTCAAATTTCAGGACTGGGTGAGAGAAGGGCTAGGGATACAAATTATTAGGGAAGACAATATTACTTTCCCCACCTAAATCCAACAAACACAGCCTGCCTTTCTTTTTGCTTCATTTGCCCAGCATGCAAGTTTTCCTGTGCCCCCTTCCATGAGGAGAGTTATTTTCGATACCTGTCTTAATGTGTAACATTTCAGTATGTGTAACATACTCCTTGACTTGTCAGAACTAAATTCTTTTCCACGGAGGGACTGGTAACCAGCAAATTTCGAGGTTTCTGGATTGAGCACACCTCTAGGGAAGCCATGGTTTCTGTGTGGATTTTCCACTCCAGATTTAGCTCAAAGTTTTTTGAACTGCTTTGTGTTTTCTGAGGATTTTTGTTTTTGGTGTTATGGTTCATGGAGGACATCCCTTACTGTTTTGTGAGCTCTGTAATGCTTTCCAAAGTATGTGAGATCTAATTTAGTGAGTATTTAGGTGTTTGGTAGAGAAGAAGGGCATTTCAGAATAGAATATTTATACACAGAAGTATGACAAACAGGAATAATCCATAATCCCACACCCATGAAAAAATTAATTTTCTTAATATAAAAATACTATATGCATATAAAAAATTCAAATCACCCCAAAAGTTATAAAATAAACTTCCCTATAATTCAACCTTCTTTCCATTCAAAACCACTGTTAGAGGCTTTTTGTTTTTGGCAGTCTTTCATAAGTATGTGTGTGTATATAAAATCAGTTATGTATAATTGTAGATATTATAAAAAGACACCAAAATAACCTCTAATATTATGTTAAATATTACCTGTATTATAAAAAGTATCATCAACACATCACAGAGATCACGTTTTGTACATTGTTCTGTTCTTTGCTTTTTTTGGCTTAATATACCTTAGAGATTTTCCACATTAACTTATAAACATGTACTTATTTAATTTTGTTTATTTTTTACTGAAGTATAGTTGACTTACAATATTATATTAGTTCCAGGTATACAACATAGTAATTCAATATTTTTATAGATTATACTCCATTTAAAGTTATTATAAATATTGGCTATATGCCCTGTGCTATACAATATATCCTTGTTGCATTATTTATTTTATACATAGTAGTTTGTACCTCTTAATACCCTAACCCTATCTTCCCCCCCCTCCTTTTCCCACTGGTAACCACTAGTTTTTTTGCTTTATCTTTGAGTCTATTTCTATTTTGTTATATTTATTAGTATACTTCATAGATTCCACATTTAAGTGATAAAATATAGTATTTATCTTTCTCTGCATTATTTCACTAAGCATAATTCCTTCCAGGTTCATCCATGTTGTTGCAAATAGCAAAATTTCATTCTTTTTTATGGCTGAGTAATATTCCATTGTATAAATATACCATATCTTCTTTATGCATTCATCTGTGGATGGACTCTTTATGCTTCCTGTACCTGGGTATCTGTTACCTTTTTCAGGTTTGGGACATTTTCATTCATAATTTCATCAAATACATTTTCAACTCCTTTCTCTTCTTCTGGGACCCCTATAATGTGAATGTTAGCACTGTTATTGTTGTCTCTGAGAGCCCCTAAACTGTTCTCATTTTTTGTTTTTCTTTTTGCTGTTCAGAATGAGTGATTGCTATTATTCTATCTTCCAGGTCACTTATGTGTTCTTTTGTATCACCTAGTCTGCTATTAATTCCTTCTAGTGTGTTTTTTTTTCATTAATGTCATTGTAATCTTCAGTTCTGACTGTTTCTTAAAAAACATTTTTTTGCTCCTTGTTAAAATTCTCACTGTGTTCATCAATTCTTTAACGTAGTTCAGTTAGCATTCTTATGACTGATGCTTTTAGCTGTTTATCTCTGTTTTATTAGTTGTTTTTTTCTTATTCTTTTGTTTGGAAAAAATTCCTCTGTCTTCTCATTTGCTTAACTTTCTTTGTCTCTATGAAGTTAGGCAAAACAGTTACTTATCCTCGTTTTGAAGGGATGTCCTTGTGTGGGAGCATCCCTATGCAGTCTACATGTGCCCAGTGGCTTTGGTGGGAGAGCTGGATCTGACGTGAGCAGGGCTCATGTCTTCCCAGGGTGAGCTGGCAGCTATCACCTTGCGGGGTATTGGGGCTGGAGATGGAGGGCTAGAGCTGGAACCAGTTGTGAGCCACGGCTTCTCCTATGCTCAGTGGCTGTCACTGCCCTATGTTCACATCCCAATGTTCTGGAGCAGAAACCCTGAGCGTTGGGTCCAAGCAGGTTCTATTCCTTCTAGGTGTGCACTCTCCCCCCTCCCAGCAAAGCACTTTCAACCCAGAGGGGAGCAGCGCTGGAACAAGAGGGGCCAAAATGGGCACCCATTGCAGGCTGGTGTGCATGGTGAGACAGTCTTGGCACATCAGTTTGAGATCCAGACTGCTGCTGATCTACCGCCCCCATGAATCCCAGTAATGACCACCCTCACCCTGTTCGGATGCTGTGCAAGGCCTGAGCTGGCTCCATCCACCCATCTGTGCACCCTCCTTGGCCCTGGCAGCCTTTGCCCTAGTGTGGAGCTTATAGGGGCTGGAGTGGACACTCAGCATGGGCTGAGATACACACAGGTAGTCATGGAAACCAGCCAGAGTCCAGTTTAATTCTGCTTCCTCTGCCTTGTTCCCAGGAGAAAGCAAGCATGTATGTGCTCTTCACGAGCAGAGTCTAGGTTTCTTACGGCTCTTCTTTTAGTCCTTCTGGTTTTCAAACCAGCTAAGGGGACTTTTCTTCCCAGCGTCAGACCCCAGGGCTGGGGTACCCAGCATGTGGTTTGAGCAGCTCACTCTCCAGGGAGGATTTCCAAGCTGGTATAATCCCCTTCCTTGTCTGTGTCCCCTTCTAGGGGTAGAGGTCCTGATGATTGCTTCTCTTCCCTTCCTACCTAACTTCATTTGGATCTTTATTTCCAGCCTTGATTGTATGAGTCCCTATGACAGTCTCTAGTTTGTTTTCAATGAGAATTGCTCCATATGTAGATGTATAATATTTTGATGTGTTCATAGGGGGAGGTGAGCTCGGTGTCCTGCTACTCTGCCATCTTGACCTCCTCCCCTCAATAGTGTACCTATTTAATTTTAAGTTTCATAGCGTTCCATGTATAGATAAACCATAATTTATTTGACCATTATGGGTTGGTGAATATTTTAGGTTAATCCCTAATTTTTTTTTCAACACAAGTGAGGCTGCTACATGCAAGGTTGCACATACAACCTTAGAATTCTTACAATCTTAGAATTTCACACATACATACCAGCAGGGGAATTCCGGGGTCAGAAGGTCTTCGAATAGTGATTCTTCACTGAATTGAGTTGTGAGATTTATACTTTCCTTCCCTTAGGGAATTTGGATGAACCTGTCCCTTGTAGAGTTCATTATGGCCTCAGCTTCCTCACATATATTGTACTATTTGCAGATCCCAACACCTACCATTTCTTCCCCATTGTTTCATTATAAAACTAAACAGAAGCAGTAACTGCCTCTCACAGAGTTGTTGCAAGGTTTAGAAAAATATATGTGAATGCCCATGTATGACCCATATTTGGTGAAAATAAGAAATAACCGCTTACTCTTATTTTCTTTTACTGTAGTTATTAATGAAACTAGAGAGTGGAAAACCCATAATACACTTATGGAAGAAACACTTTACCTGTGGGGGTCTTGGTTCAAAGATAAATACAGTAGGGGTTGTGGGAAATATTAAATCAATTAGCATAGTTGTAACCATTGCCTGCACTACTTTCAAAATGAATTGACTTGGTTTACATCAAAATGAATTGACTTGGTTTACATTAAAATACCAGTAGAATCTGAAAATGAAGGAAAGTAAGAAAAAAATTAAATCATTTCTATTGGTCCTTAAATTTATCATGAAGACCTGTATTTCCTGTTATATTTGGGAACCGGGCAGCTGTGCACTATTTTAACGCCTCGCTGGTTTTCAGCTTCTCATCCTCCCACTGCCTGCTTCCCTCCCTCACCACCGTGGGAGGCTGACTCAACAGACTTCTCGTTTTTGCTTTCTGGTGGCTTCTCCCCATCCCCCGTTTCTTGTGAGACCACACTGAAGACAAATAAACAAGCATGCTTCACACATCGAGAGGAGACCCAAAGGGAAGAAGAATGAAATTGGGGCCACAAGGTTAAGAGAGGAAAGATGTGGTCACTCTCTTTCTGGGCCAGTACATGGTGGTTTCTGTCTGAGTGAGCAATTACAGACCTCTGTAATTACAGACCTGGTGAGCCGGATCTCTGGTCTTTTGCCCCAAACTTTGATAATTTGGCCCTCAGTGTAGTTCTTGAATTTTTCATACATTTTTTTTTTCTTGATGCTCTGAGTGAAAAGTCTCAGTAAAAACTGCCCATTTTCTATAATAAATTCCCAATTTCAATTTGCTGCTGTGACAGTGCTAAAGTGTTTCTCTCTCTCTCTCTCTCTCTCTGTCTCACACACACACCATTCCTGCAATCTCAGAACCAATAAAAGGTGCATCTAAAATGAGAAATCATAGGTCAAAAGAGCTTGGGTTTCTACATATGCACACAGGAGTGCACAAATATTTATTAATAAATATCCTTCTGCCTTCCCATTTCTGTTTGTACAGCTATGATATATCTACTTTCCCAGTATATCTATTCTCTCCTATTTGCACTCTTCTATAGGCAATGGCAAACATAGGTGTGTACATCCAGCTAAAGGATACACATGTACACAAATACATATGTGTATATATGTATATATACACACACAAAAACGTGTACCTCAGTATGTATGTGTATGTTCACTACATCCATATAATTATTTTAGCTTTATAATAGATACTATCAACATAACAATCTATAGTCAATCTAAGAAAGAAGTGGAAGGTGTTTTTTTTAACATCTTTATTGGGATATAATTGTTTTGCAATGGTGTGTTAGTTTCTGCTTTATAACAAAGTGAATCAGCGCTACATACACATATATCCCCATATCTCCTCCCTCTTGCGTCTCCCTCCCACCCCTCTAGGTGGTCACAAAGCACCAAGCTGATATCTCTGTGTTATGCGGCTGCTTCCCACTAGCTATTTTACATTTGACAGTATATATAAGTCCATGCCACTCTCTCACTTTGTCCCAGCTTACCCTTCCTGCTCCCCATGTCTTCAATTCCATTCTCTACGTCTGCGTCTTTATTTTTGTCCTGCCCCTAGGTTCTTCAGAACCATTTTTTTTTCTAGATTCCATATATATGTGTTAGCATACGGTATTTGTTTTTCTCTTTCTGACTTCACTCTGTATGACAGACTCTAGGTCCATCCAACTCACTACAAATAACTCAATTTAGTTTCTTTTTATGGCTGAGTAATATTCCATTGTATATATGTGCCACATGTTCTTTATCCATTCATCTGTCAATGGACACTTAGGTTGCTTCCTTGTTGTGGCTATTGTAAATAGAGCTGCAATGAACATTGCGGTACATGACTCTTTTTGAATTACGGTTTTCTCAGGGTATATATGCCCAGTAGTAGGATTGCTGGGTTGTATGGTAGTTCTATTTTTAGTTTTTTGTTTGTTTGTTTGTTTGTTTTTTTGTGGTATGCGGGCCTCTCAAGTTGTGGCCTCTCCCGTTGCGGAGCACAGGCTCTGGACGCTCAGGATCAGCGGCCATGGCTCACGGGCTTAGTTGCTCCGCAGTATGTGGGATCTTCCCGGACTGGGGGCGCGAACCCATGTCCCTTGCATGGGCAGGCAGACTCTCAACCACTGCGCCACCAGGGAAGCCCCCTATTTTTAGTTTTTTAAGTAACCTTCAACTGTTCTCCATAGTGGCTGCATCAATTTACATTGCCTCCAACAGTGCAAGAGGGTTCCCTTTTCTCCACATCCTCTCCAGCATTTATTGTTTATTCTGACTGGTGTGTGGTGATACCTCATTGTAGTTTTGATTTGCATTTCTCTGATGATTAGTGATGTTGAGCATTCGTTCATGTGTTTGTTGGCAGTCTGTATATCTTCTTTGGAGAAATGTCTATTTAGGTCTTCTGCCCATTTTTGGATTGGGTTGTTTGTTTTTTTGATACTGAGTTGCATGAGCTGCTTGTAAATTTTGGAGATTAATCCTTTGTCAGTTGCTTCATGTGCAAATATTTTCTCCCATTCTGAGGGTTGTCTTTTCATCTTGTGTATGGTTTCCTTTGCTGTGCAAAAGCTTTTTAGTTTCATTAGGTCCCATTTTTTAATTTTTATTTTTATTTAGAAATGGAAAATTTTATTTGAGCCAACTTGAGGATTATAACCCAGGAGATAGCCTTTCAGATAGCTCTGAGGACTGTTCCAAAGATGTAAGCAGGGAGGCCAGTATATATGTAATTTTGATGAAGGGGGTACATGCAATCAAGCTCATATCTTGGTAGAAGGTGACTACTATTGGCAAGGAACAGGTATCTTAGTTAACAGTTTTAGTACTTTTCTAAGTGTGGGAAGATGCAAGAAACTGGGTTCATAAAATTGTCTCCTGAAAATATCTAACTATCTGAGTGCCAATTCTGCCATTTTTCCAGGAACGCAAAGTGCCTCCTCCTGATCTTCGCTCTGCCTTTTTCTTCAGGGTGTATGTAGGTCAGTGACTGCAATGGCTAGTGACTTGGTTCCTGTAGAACGGAATGGTGGGCAACCTTCTTTATTTACGGTTCCCTCTAGTCCAGTCTTAATTTTGACCAAAGTTTTGGAGGCATTTTGTGACCGATTCATTCCGTGGTGCTAGGAATGCTCATTGCCAGGTTGGGCAAGGATTTCTTTGATAGTCCACTTAATGTGCTATTTTAAGTGTAGGTCCTGTCAACAGTAGCCAAAATCTCTGGACTGCCTGTCTTATTAATCTCTTATGGTTCAGGAAATGGTTTCCTCTTGTTGCTTCTTTCCATATCTGGAGCTACACTATTGCAATCTTATAGAACTATACATTTGGTCAATTGATTCGAGTTGCCTCCTCATCTTTTTTATTGGAGGCTCAGTCACACATTTGGTAATGCAAGAAACAATCTTATAAACTAGGCAGAATACAAGTAATATTAATAGTAACACTAATACAGTCATAAGTAAGTAATGTTATCTTCTAAGGCGTTACATGGCTGGCTCCAGAAGAAGAAAAATGGGTGCTTATGGTTGAACAGGTATTTCTGCTGTTGGGGAGGTCTGGTTAATGAGGAATGCAGAAGCCCAATGCACATTAGAGGGGAGGGCGGAGGCCCAAATGGGCAGAGAAGAATTTTATGTTTTAATTTTTCTTGTCTTGCCTTAAAACATGAGTTTTGTTTTATCACTGCAAAAAAATGAGCCTACATGATTCAAGTAATGATACCCTTATTCTAATACCAAAGAGAGGAAAATTCTGAAGAAATAATAGTTACGTTTAAATACAATACTGATTTTTTTGCATTGAATTGTGACATAATTTGCTAGGGTCAATGGACTTTATCACATGAATAAAAGAATGTATTTTATGCAAGATAAAATAGAATATCAAATTAACTTTGGAGAAGCAAAAGCAATATGACTTTTCTCTCTTTAGCGGGTATTTAGGAAAGTATACTAAAGATATCTGAAGAACACAGATGGCATTTAACAAATTCTGTGTCTTACAATATTAAAGATATTGGTGTGGTAACCTAAGGAAGGAAAGAATGAATAAAGGCTAGTAAATGCTATGTCAGTTATTTTACAGTGCTTAAATAGAAGGCAAACACGTTTCTTTTTTTTCTAAAGAGGTTATTTTTTTCCCTATAGTAATCATTTGTTTCTCAGATTAAATTCATATAATCAGTATATCATCAGTATGTTTGTTAAAGTTAGTTTTCTATCGTTTGTTTCTTTTGTAAAGAAACCACCCAGTGTTTTCTCAAAAGCCAAAAGCTGTTTATGATAGTAGATGCCTCTTCATAGTGTCACTGAAGTTCTCCAACTGTTGTCACATACTTGATTAATTTTGTAACCAGCTTCTGGATCTTGAGGTTACTAGGATATAACTGGAGTTTATTACGTATTTTAACATAGTGGTACAGGCAAAAAGGACAAAGTATTTCAGTTCACAGTAACGAATTTTATATCTCCTACCTGCTTTTAGTTGTTTGACTTGGATAAAGTTAATCAAAAATCTCTGATTTTTGTTTCTCCTCCATTGAAAAGTGACACAAAACCAGCTTCCTGATTCCTCACAATTGTTACGAGCCCTGTTAGAGGATATGTGAATGTAGTTATTAATTTTGGTGATGATGGTCATATGCATATTTTCTGACAGTTAGAACTGAGAAGAGGATGGGTAATGTTAAGGTCCACATATCAAGATGAGGAGGTTAGCCAACAGGCCAGGCTGGGAGGGTCACTGCCCCAGTGCATGAAAGCAGCCTAGGTGAATTTTTATGAATGACGCCTAAATACTTCTCAGAACAGTTAAAGATTTATATCCAACCCTGAGATAAATTAGTAATGATGATGCCAATGCACACTGGAGCATATCAGCAATCATTTCCATAAGACAGTGGGAAATAAATCATAGAGCTAATCACAGAAATTTAAGATGACATTTTTTTTTCAAAAAAAATAGGTTAAAAAGTAGGTTAATACCTACTTTTATTTTCTCTAAATTCTTGTCTCACCATTTTGCTTATGCCTATTTATTTTGGGGTGCACTTTCTATCCCCACCCTTCCTCTCTCCTTCCTGTGTTCTTCTCTTTATAGCCGAGAGTGATCTTTGAAAACTATACTTCTTGGGTACCCTTGCCCATTGAGTTCAGCTTACGCTCTGTCAGTCTTAAGTGGCTGGTGATTTAAAGTGTGGGGGAAGGGCAGCAAGTCTAATTCTCCATCTCTCTCCTTCAGGTGGGATCTTCAGCAGTGGCTGTTCCTCCATGATTCTAGACCTTTCTAGACAGCCCTATCTTGCCACCAGTTCTTTCCTTTATGGTCTCAGTCCCACCTGGAAGTCCACTTCATGGGTCCAACTCCTGCCAGTGGTCCCTCCTCCATAGTTCCAGCTTGCAGCTGGTAACCCCTCCTACAGGGCTCATATAGTGGTCTCTTGGGAAGCCCTTTCACGGGGGTTTCAGCTCCCTGCTGATGAGTATGCCTCCTGGATTTTGATATTCATCATCTCTTCTTTCTTTTGTACCTTTAGTTTTAGGGGTAACAGCAGTTTCTTGTAGATGATTTATCTCCGGGTACCTCATCTTCCCATGTTTTCAGCTTTTCTGAAAACTCTGTGACTAGTTTGCTGAATTAAAGTTCCTGGTGTGGTTCTGCTTTCTGGACTGAATACAGACTTGACATAGTCATCAACTAACATGTGGAGTACAGCCAGCTCATTAAAAAGTGAGAAACAAGTTGAAAGGAAGGAGATGGGTGAATGAAATACATCTGTTTTAACCAAATGCAGTTATGTTGTATATATATACCATGAGAACCTTTTCTTTTGATCTAATCATTACAATGAAATTTTGTTAGGGATTCTGTGAGAATATCAACTAAAAGATAGCATTTTAAAACTTGTATGGTTTGCTCATCAATCGGTTCCTGACTATAAAATCATTTTTTTATTGTGGTTATTTGTAGAATATTTTTGCCTAAATCCATCTGCTCTTTGCAAATAATAGTTTAGACTACAATTTGCCAAGAAATAAACTAGGATAGATTTTTTAAACAGATTCCCCAATAAATCAATGGGTTAATCATTTAGGAGGAATGAGTAATTTCCATTTGAAATTTAGATAGACACTGTCCTGAACATATCACTGTGTGTCTACATCTGTAGAACTGATAGAAATAAATGCATTAACAAATATATATAACACATCCCATCGTTAACTGGAGTAAATTTCCACATACAGTTATTTTCCAGCATTATTTTTATGAGCTAAAAATGAAAATACTCTGTATCTAGCAGTTGGGGAACAGGAAGGCTTATGTAAACAGGGGATGGGTGGTCAGGGGAGCCTGGCTGGAGGGCGAGCCCTCTGCCTTTCTGGGGTGATGAGAGGCATGAGCCCAGGTGTGCAATCCAACACATACAGTGTGGTTAGATTTCAAATTGCTCACTTGGCAAAAGCATACTAGCATTCTTGACAGTATTTCTGGAGATATGAAAAAAGGGAGCCCTATTGAGGATGTAATGACGGTGGGGAAAAGCTGGGATGCTGGGGCTTCTGAATTGACAATAACTATTGTTTTAATAAAAGCAACTGGGCTTCCCTGTTGGCGCAGTGGATAGGAATCTGCCTGCCAGTGCAGGGGACACGGGTTCGATCCCTGGTCTGGGAAGATCCCACATGCTGCGGAGCAACTAAGCCTGTGTGCCACAACTACTGAGCCCATGTGCCACAACTACTGAAGCCCGCGCACCTAGAGCCCATGCTCTGCAACAAGAGAAGCCACCACAATGAGAAGTCTGTGCACCACAGTGAAGAGTAGCCCCCACTCGCCGCAACTAGAGGAAGCCTACGTGCAGCAATCAAGACCCAGCACAGCCAAAAATAAAGTAAAAAAAAATAAATAAAAGCAACCACCATTTATTGAGTACCATCCCACATTCAAAGTGTCAGGAATTTTAAATACACTAATTTATTTAGTCTTCATGATTGATAAGGTAAAATTATCTACAATTTGCAAGGTGAACATTAATTGCCCTTATTTTACAGATGACAGAACTGAAGATCAGGGAAGTTAAATAACTTGTCCATGGTTGGTTAGTTGAGTGGAAAATTCAGGATATGAAAAGAGGACTTTCTGACTCCAAAGTTGATGTACTTCTCACTATTCTATATAGTAAAACACTCCTATTTTTTCATCTGCACCTTGGATAGAGAAGGTGTTGAGTGACCTATCTACAGTTGAGATGAGATGTGGTGATAGTATTTTTCTATCATGCACATACAAAAATACTAGATTTGGCACTGCTTACTATAGTAGGCAGAAGAATGGCCTCCAAAGATGTCCAGAATCTAATTCTAGGACCTTGTGAATATATTGCCTTCCATGGTAAAAGCGACTTTTCAGATATGATAATGTTAAGGACTTTGAGAAAAGGAGATTATCCTGGATTGTTTAAGTGAGCCCGACCTAATCGCAGGGGTCCTTATACGAGGGAGGCAGGAGGATCAGAGTCAGAGAAAGAGATGTGATGATGAAAGCAGAGGTCAGATTGGTAAGTGAAGAAAGGGCCATGATCAAGGAATGTGGGCAGCCTCTGAATGCTGGAAAAGTCCAGGAAACATTCTCCCCTGGAGCTTCCAAAAAGGATGCAGCATTGCTGACCCATTTTAGACTTCTGTCCTCTAGTACTGTAACAAAATAAATTTGTGGTGTTTAAAGCCACTAAGTTTGTGGCAACTTAGAGCACTTGGAAACTAATACACTTACTTGTTCTGTTTAAACTATGGATCTCAGTAGGCTCTGGGTTCTCTATTTGATTATTCTATATAGATACACATTTCATTATCCTATTTTATCATCATGAAAGTAAATTAGTGGGAGACAAAAATCAAATCTCTGCATCAATAATTGCATTGGTCAGTATGATTCTGAGGATATTAAAATAAATAACCTCACATATAGATAAAGAGGTTAATTTCCTCAGTCAGTTAATGACACTTAAGGGTAAACTCCTGGAGTTGTGTATTGTTAAATGTTTCAACTAGAGAGAGAGAAGAACTCTGTGGTTAAAGGATGCAAAAATCACCTAGGGTGTAGGTGATGCTGGTCACCTCCTGAGAGGTTCTTGACCAGCCACAGGAAATGTGCCTGGTATCTGTGTATCACTTTTTTTTTTTTTTTTTTTTGTGGTACGCGGGCCCCTCACTGCCGCGGAGCACAGGCTCCGGACGCGCAGGCCCAGGGGCCACGGCTCACGGGTCCAGCCGCTCGGCGGCACGCGGGATCCTCCTGGACCTGGGCACGAACCTGCGTCCCCTGCATCGGCAGGCAGACTCCCAACCACTGCGCCACCAGGGAAGCCCTCACTTTTTTAATGGTATATTTTCACCTACAGGGTCGTATGCATTAATACCAGAAGTTATACAACGGTCAATTACGTTCTATTGGTTGCAAGACACAATGACTGGCTTCTTTGTGGCATATAAACACAGCTAAGCTCTGGCCTGATTAAGTACCAGGCTTTAAGCAAGGGCTAGGGCTTCCCTGGTGGCGCAGTGGTTGAGAGTCCGCCTGCCCATGCAGGGGACACGGGTTCGTGCCCCGGTCCGGGAAGATCCCACATGCTGCGGAGCGGCTAGGCCTGTGAGCCATGGCCGCTGAGCCTGTGCGTCTGGAGCCTGTGCTCCGCAGCGGGAGAGGCCACAACAGTGAGAGGCCCGCGTACCGCAAAAAACAACAACAACAAAAAAAAACAAGGGCTAGTTATTTCAGCAGTAGAAGAAGCACCAGGCACCTCCAAGCCCTTTACTGGGGCTTCAGTGGATCCAGAAGGAAGCAATGTCTGTATCCTTTCCTCTCAACACTAGGTCCCAAGAAATAATACTCATAGAGCATAGGAATCTTTCAAACTGACCGTGGCCGGATGTGGGTATGAAGACGATAGATTCTCTTGGATCAGAGTTGGACTGGATGGGGTCCCCACCAAAAATAAGCCAAATAACAACTGCTGCAGCCCCGTCCTAGAGTAGGCTTCTGTCTCTTAGAGCAGTTCTCTCAGCATCACTAACGGTGCATAATGGTGAAGACAGTTACTTACTAACCTATCGCTTCACGCAGAGAATATGAAAGCATTATTTAAGAGCAGTGAACATTTCCTAAGTCCTAGTTTGGACTTCTATTTTTTTGCATGTGAGAATAATGAAAAAGAATGATCTGGGATATGAGGGAAACTGTCCAATCATACATGATACAAGTTAATTTTTTTTAGCAGGTAATGTCAGTTAACTTATTTAAAAATTCTAACTGGTGTAGGGATGAATCTGGCCATGGACCCCCCTCCATTGCCCCAAATTTAAAATAATCACTTTTTTTGAAATTAAACATCTCCTGTTAGAGTTTTATAGATGTCGTAAAATTCTAGCTGAATTCTTAATTTGCATATTTTGAAACAACATTTGGAGCACAACCTTATATGATGGGAGATTTTAAATCACTCAGTATTGTATTTAATTATGCTAACTCAGTATTCTGTAAAGTTTGACACTAAATTTGTATCAGGGGACAAATGAGTTTTACTAATTTGTAGGTCTTAAAAACATGAGAATAACTGTCATTTTGCAATGGTTTTAATATGTAACTATAAAAAGGAGGAAAAACTGTCTTCTCAGACCAAATTAGAAAAACTTATCTAGGAAAAATACTAATAGTTTTTAAAAACTTAAATGTGTGGTATATGGAGTTAAGTAAGTTATGTAATGATTCTATCTTGGTTTTTCACTTTGGGGGAATGCGTGTTACAGAGATTCAAGTGATAGTGCTGGCTACTAGGCTCATTACAGATATTAGCTATTGCCACTAATAGTGGTGACCAGTGTCAAGCAACATCACAAGATTTAAAAGCATTTTCCTTCCTGGTATCCTGATGTCTAATTGGTGAGATCCCATCTCATAAGTATGTAGTTAAAATTCATGGAATGGAGAGTCAAACTTTACCCTTTATCAGAACTTCTAGTAGACGTTTGATGAATTATTATAATTAGTGATGACTAATGACTAAATGTTTTAAAATTTGTTCCTACACATGTAAGAGATGATCCAATCACCAATTAATGTACTTGCCCATTTGAAATTAATATATCATGGAGTGGTCATATCCAAGCCTCCTTGAGAATGGTCACTAGCTAATGAAGATGCTTGCAGTCTCACAGAAGTTCCATCCTCCAGACAATCGCGTCCATGATTTAGTTAACATCTTAAGTATGTTCTGAACAGAAAGCTGTTGTGGAATCATTTCTTTGTGGCTCTGGCTTCAGTGGGTGGTAATATTTTTGAAAGGTGAAATAGGCTGTGGTTTTTTTCTTGTTTCATGTTCCAGGTGAAGATCTGAGAGAATTTACAGATGTGTCACTTTTCAGTGATCATTGTATCATACACCCATTTACCCTAATAGAAAAATCTCTAAAGGTAAAAAAAAATTTATATGTGATTTATAATTGATAAATAATTAATTGAATGAAAATAATGATAATTGTGTAGGAAACAGTAAAGATCTTAGCTGAAATTCAGTAAGCAAGCCTAAGAAGCATATTTTACAATAGAGAAAGCTGGAAGAAGCTTACTTTAAACTATTCGTTATTATCAAACTCTATTGTAGACTATTCAATGTACTGTTTTAAAATTTAAAAAAATGAAATAGCAAAGGATAATATAATCACAGTTGCTATTTTTTGTGATGGTAGATTTTTGTTGATGAAATAATAAAATATTATCAAATAGAAAATGTAGTTATTCATAGATTCCATGATTGCATACATAGAAAATAATGAATAATCAACTCAAGAATATTAGACAATAGTGAAAAAGTTCACTTAAGGTGCTAGGTAATAGAAAATAATTAAAATAATACAAGTGTTCTTGCATTATAGCAGTAACTACAAAAATTATATAATTGATAAATACTATTCACAGTATAACAAAGATATAAATATTTTGGGTAATAGGTAATAAGCAATCTGGATGACCTATATAAAGAAAACGATAAAATGGGGACATGCCCAAGGACATGTATTTTATACATCAGAGTGGATGTCCATGGAGGAGAGATTTGCTATGAATGGAACAGGAATGAAGTATGATCAGAAACTGGACCAAAACAATGACATTGGCACATCATGAACAGAGGGGTATGTTTAATTCATCTCCTTGTCTCTGAGGTTTAAAACTAAATCAAAGATGACTGGAGAGTTGGATCATGTTTCTAGTTCCAACTAAATGTTATGAAAATGGACAGTCCAAGTTAATTTACGGTTTGAATATTATACCCATCAGCATTCAAACAGAAGTTTTCTTCGGCTAGTAAGTTTACCTAGAGGTATTACTGAACAAGCATATAAAAAATGTAGTAGTTGTCAATGACAAAGCTTTGAAAACTATATTACATGAAGATCTCATACAAAGGAAACTGGAAAATAGTCCATATGAGAAACATGGGGAAAAACTACCATTGATATAGACAAATAACCCATATGAAAAGGAATAAACAAGAAAGCTTGAGTTCCTACCCATGTTACCTTTTAGACCCCTTTCCATTGCTAGCTTCATTTTACAGAAAAGTGAACCACAGAGAGATTAGGTAAGTCACCCAAGGACACATCTCAAATCAGTAAACATTTATTGACTTCCTGCTAGTGATAAAGACTGAACTAAATGCCAGACATTTCAAAAACAGAGAAGACAATTTTCTTTCTCTGGACTTGCATATAGTTTGGTGGAGGAGTCTAGAAAACAGTCATGAAAGAAGGCAAAGTAGATTTCAAGGCCAGGTCTTTTGACTTCAACATTCACGTTATTTTCATTGCCATGCTATGTTTTATATCAGAATCCAAGTAATACCTACTTGGAAAGAGAGAGAGAAATTGAATTAAATGTGACTAGTTACCAAAGAATTGCAAGTAACTTTTTTGCCCTTAATTGGCAAACATGAATGCATCATTCATAACAAGCAGAGTTCCTGAGGTAGGAAAAAAAAAACCTGGCAGTTATTCATCACTATCACCTGTGGCTGATATCATCCTTTCCAAAGGACTGTTCCTATTTATACAATTTGGCAATGGATTTCAAGGGTCATAAAAACATTTATATAATTTAATGCCATTATTCATAATCTTTGAAGGTACTTAAAATGAGGGAAATAGATACATTCCCAAAAATATTTATTTTTAATTAAGTATAAAGGGGAAAGGAGGAAATAACTACCTACTAGTGGGGGAGTATTTTAATCAATTATAAATATTCAATAGAAAATCAAACCACTTCAGGAAACTATGATGAGAGAGAGAAGAAAGGAGGGAACCATGGAAATAAAACTGCTTAATTGGGTGGTAGTGAAATTTCATTGGTATGTCCTTCATTTTCATTACTTTTTACAATGATTAAATTTTAAATTAAAAACATAATATCCAGTGCAACTAAATTCAAAATATATTAAAATGATGAATTAAGAATATTATAATATAGACTTTCTCTCACATTGAGTGTCCTTATGGGAGATAAAAAATGAAGTAGAATTTTTAAGTATCTGATAGAACTCCAACATCACCTGTCAATTAACCAAAAAGGAACTTAATTTAGTTGTAATTCCAAAATAGCTTTACTGGTTTCATCCATTTTAATAGCCTAAAATTCAGGCATTCAGATTTTTCTAAGCTTAAAATTTTATGTGGGAAATTAAGACTTTATCCTCTACAAAGAAGCATCAGATAAGCAAGGACCAAGCTTTTGCAACCTACGAACTTCCGTACTGCACATTAACGCCCATTAAGAAAGATGAAAATAACCCATTTCTCTCTCTCCTTCTTGGCCGACTCCTGTTTTTGCTCACACACCTCATATAAACCTTCTCTAGGGACAGTGAGTTCATTTTCCTCCTAGCTGTCATTTTAGAAATCTTTCTCTTCGACATCCTCCACTTTCTTAGCATTCCTTTTTAACAAGAAATATAAAATTGATGGTAGTTTTTAGCCGCTTTCAGCCACTTGCTTGCCTCTGGAAAGTAAATTAAAGCTTCATGCCAAATTCTCATGTGCAAACCTGAGGCTGATATTTAATTAGTTCATTTATTTACTCTTCAAATAATGTTTACTAGGTACCGAAAATGTGCCTGAATCAATCCTTCTAATATTCTCCACCCTCCGTCATAGGTCCACCAATCGAATGGGTTTTAACTGGGATAGTCAGCACACATCCCCATATTCTTGTCCCCATCCTGTTTTTTCCTTCCTTTCTGTTGTGGCAGTCCTTGCAGATACCTGTGGAGTGCCTTTCTTTTCAGAGTGCCTTCTGGAAATCCCAATGCACTGCCAATAAAGGGTATTTATACCCTCAAACTTTTCCTTGACTATTGGATTTACCTCTGGACCTTAATTTCTTTCCTTTTACCATACTAGTCTGAACAACCATTCAATTAGAGACCCTCTTATGCGCACACACACACACACACACACCCCTCATATTCATAACTAACTACTTTGAAGCATGATGTGTAGTCAGCTTTTTTTCTGGCTCCTGTACAATTCGACATTGTACATCTTCATTCTGTAGTGCTCCATACATTTAAGCACATGAATTTAGTCCACCTGAAATCAAGTTCTTTTGCACCCGAATTCCTGGTTTAGTTCATAGTTAATGAGTTTATTATCCCAACATAGCCCCACAGCTCTGGGATTCTATCTGATGCAGTGGTTTCCATCTTTACTTTAGCTATCCATTCATCTCACTACATTTAATTTCTTTTTTTTTTAACCATGCAGAGCTGTTCTCAGTGAAATGTTGATCTCTCAAATTGTCAGACCACTTTTCGTATCCTGCCTCCCTCATGAACTTGCTCCTTTCACTCCCACTTAACATACTACTTGATAGGATTTGGAAAAGTCAATATAGAGGATGTTTGGATGAAGTCATCCCCTTTGTGGTTGCACTGCCCTTCACTCTTCAGTTAGCCTGTATCTCATGGTGAATTATTTTAGTGACATTCTTACCAGCACTACTGATTGCTTTGTCTACATTTTATTTATCTGTTTCATTCTGTTCTTGATGCATCAATAGGGGAAAAAGGGAATGAATCCAGGGCAACTGAATTAAAGGATTTCAAATCGGGATAAAATTGTATACACAAGTGAACCTTTTAGAAAATTTTGATATTGTGACCCTGTTCAATTAAGCATTAGAAAATTCAATCAATAATTAAAAGGTAATACTATTATTTTGTTTATATTTTTAAAGAAAATGACTTCATATTCTTTTTTTTAACATCTTTATTGGAGTATAATTGCTTTACAATGGTGTGTTAGTTTCTGCTTCATAACAAAGTGAATCACCTATACATATACATATATCCCCATATCTCCTACCTCTGTGTCTCCCTCCCACTCTCCCTATCCCACCCCTCTAGGTGGTCACAAAGCACCGAGCTGATCTCCCTGTGCTATGTGGCTGCTTCCCACTAGCTATCTGTTTTACATTTGGTAGTATATATAAGTCCATGCCACTCTCTCACTTCATCCCAGCTTACCCTTCCCCCTCCCTGTGTCCTCATATCCATTCTCTACATCTGCATCTTTATTCCTGTCCTGCCCCTAGGTTCTTCAGAACCATTTCTTTTTTTTTTAGATTCCACATGTATGTGTTAGCATATGGCATTTATTTTTCTATTTCTGACTTCGCCCTGTATGACAGTCTCTAGGTCCATCCACCTCACTACAAATAACTCAGTTTCCTTTCTTTTTATGGCTGAGTAATATTCCATTGTATATATGAGCCACATCTTCTTTATCCATTCATCTGTTGATGGACATGTAGGTTGTTCCAATGTCCTGGTTATTGTAAATAGAGCTGCAATGAACATCATGGTACATAACTCCTTTTGAATTATGGTTTTCTCAGGGTATATGCCCCATAGTGGGATTGCTGGGTCGTGTGGTAGTTCTATTTTTAGTTTTTTAAGGAACCTCCATACTGTTCTCCATAGTGGCTGTATCAATTTACATTCCCACCAACAGTGCAAGAGGGTTCCCTTTTCTCCACACCCTCCCAAGCATTTATTGTTTGTAGATTTTTTGATGATGGCCATTCTGACTGGTGTGAGGTGATACCTCATTGTAGTTTTGATTTGCATTTCTCTGATGATTAGTGATGTTGACCATCCTTTCATGTGTTTGTTGGCAATCTGTATATCTTCTTTGGAGAAATGTCTATTTAGGTCTTGTGCCCATTTTTGGATTGGGTTGTTAGTTTTTTTGATATTGAGTTGCATGAGCTGCTTGTAAATTTTGGAGATTAATCCTTTGTCAGTTGCTTCATGTGCAAATATTTTCTCCCATTCTGAGGGTTGTCTTTTCATCTTGTGTATGGTTTCCTTTGCTGTGCAAAAGCTTTTAAGTTTCATTAGGTCCCATTTGTTTGTTTTTATTTCCATTTCTCTAGGAGGTGGGTCAAAAAGGATCTTGCTGTGATTTATGTCATAGAGGGTTCTGCCTATATTTTCCTCTAAGAGTTTTACAGTGTCTGGCCTTACATTTAGATCTTTAATCCATTTTGAGTTTATTTTTGTGTATGGTGTTAGGAAGTGTTCTAATTTCATTCTTTTACATGTAGCTGTCCAGTTTTCCCAGCACTACATATTGAAGAGACTGTCTTTTCTCCACTGTATATTCTTGTCTTCTTTATCAAAGATGAGGTAACCATATGTGTGTGGGTTTGTCTCTGGGCTTTCTATCCTGTTCCATTGATCTATCTTTCTCTTTTTGTGCCAGTACCATACTGTCTTGATTACTGTAGCTTTGTAGTATAGTCTGAAGTCAGGGAGCCTGATTCCTCCAGCTCCGTTTTTCGTTCTCAAGATTGCTTTGACTGTTCGGGGTCTTTTGTGTTTCCGTACAAATTGTGACATTTTTTGTTCTAGTTCTGTGAAAAATGCCAGTGGTAGTTTGATAGGGATTGCATTGAATCTGTACATTGCGTTGGGTAGTATAGTCATTTTCACAATGTTGATTCTTCCAATCCAAGAACATGGTATATCTCTCCATCTGTTTGTATCATCTTTAATTTCTTTCATCAGTGTCTTATAGTTTTCTGCATACGGGTCTCTTGTCTCCTTAGGTAAGTTTATTCCTAGGTATTTTATTCTTTTTGTTGCAGTGGTAAATGGGACTGTTTCCTTAATTTCTCTTTCAGATTTTTCATCATTATTGTATAGGAATGCAAGAGATTTCTGTGCATTAATTTTGTATCCTGCTACTTTACCAGATTCATTGATTAGCTTTAGTAGTTTTCTGGTAGCATCTTTACAATTTTCTATGTGTAGTATTATGTCATCTGCAAACAGTGACTGCTTTACTTCTTCTTTTCCAATTTGGATTCCTTTTATTTCTTTTTCTTTTCTGACTGCTGTGGCTAAAACTTCCAAAACTGTGTAGCATAATAGCGGTGAGAGTGGACAACCTTGTCTTGTTCCTGATCTTAGAGGAAATGTTTTCAGTTTTTCACCACTGAGAACGATGTTGGCTGTGCGTTTGTCATATATGGCCTTTATTATGTTGAGATAAGTTCCCTCTATGCCTACTTTCTGGAGGGTTTTTATCATAAATCAGTGTTGAATTTTGTGAAAAGCTTTTTCTACCTCTATTGAGATGCTTGTATAATTTTTCTCCTTCAAGTTGTTAATATCATTTATCACATTGATTGATTTGCATATATTAAAGAATCCTTGCATTCCTGGGATACACCCCACCTGATCATGGTGTATGATCCTTTTAAGGTGCTGTTGGATTCTGTTTGCTAGTATTTTGTTGAGGAATTTGCACCTATGTTCGTCAGTGATATTGGCCTGTAGTTTTCTTTCCTTGTGACATCTTTGTCCGGTTTTGGTATCAGGGTGATCGTGGCCTCGTAGAATGAGTTTGGGAGTGTTCTTCCTTCTGTTATATTTTGGAAGAGTTTGAGAAGGATAGGTGTTAGCTCTTCTCTAAATGTTTGATAGAATTCGCCTGTGAAGCCATCTGGTCCTGAGCTTTTGTTTGTTGGAAGATTTTTAATCACAGTCTCAATTTCATTGCTTGTGAATGGTCTCTTTATATGTTCTATTTCTTCCTGGTTCAGTCTAGGAAGTTTGTGCTGTTCTATGAATTTGTTCATTTCTTACAGGTTGTCCATTTTATTGGCATATAGTTGCTTGCACTAATCTCTCATGATCCTCTGTATTTCTGCAGTGTCAGTAGTTACTTCTCCCTTTTCATTTCTAATTCTACTGATTTGAGTCTTCTCCCTTTTTTTCTTGATGAGTCTGGCTAATGGTTTATCAATTTAATTTCTCTTCTCAAAGAACCAGCTTTTAGTTTTATTGATCTTTGCTATTGTTTCCTTCATTTCTTTTTCATTTATTTCTGATCTGATCTTTATGATTTCTTTCCTTCTGCTAACTTTGGGTTTTTTTCTTCTTCTTTCTCTAATTTCTTTAGGTCTAAGGTTAGGTTGTTTATTTGAGATGTTTCTTGTTTCTTGAGGTATGATTGTATTGCTGTAAACTTCCCTCTTAGAACTGCTTTTGCTGTATCCCATAGGTTTTGGGTCATCTTGTTTTCATTGTCATTTGTTTCTAGGTATTTTTTGATTTCCTCTTTGATTTCTTCAGTGATCCCTTGGTTATTAAGCAGTGTATTGTTTAGCCTCCATGTGTTTATATTTTTTTACAGCTTTTTTTCCTGTAATTGATATCAAAAAGTCTCAGCATTGTGGTCAGAAAAGATACTTGATACAATTTCAATTTTCTTAAGTTTCCCAAGGCTTGATTTGTGACCCAAGATATGATCTGTCCTGGAGAATGTTCCATGAGCACTTGAGAAGAAAGTGTATTCTGTTGTTCTTGGGTGGAATGTCCTATAAATATCAATTAAGTTCATCTTGATTAATGTATCATTTAAAGCTTGTGTTTCCATATTTAGTTTCATTTTGGATGATCTGTCCATTGGTGAAAGTGGGGTGTTAAACTCCCCTACTATTATCGTGTTGCTGTCGATTTCCCCTTTTATAGCTGTTAGCATTTGCCTTATGTATTGAGGTGCTCCTATGTTAGGTGCATAAATATTTACAATTCTTATATCTTCTTTTTGGATTGATCCCTCGATCATTATGTAGTGTCCATTTTTGTCTCTTGTAATACTCTTTATTTTAAAGTCTATTTTGTCTGATACGAGAATTGCTACTCCAGCTTTCTTTTGATTTTCATTTGCATAGAATATCTTTTTCCATCCCCTCACTTTCAGTCTTTATGTGTCCCTAGGTCTGAAGTGGGTCTCTTGTAGATAGCACATATACGGGTCTTGTTTTTGTATCCATTCAGCCAGTCTGTGTCTTTTGGTGGGAGCATTTAATCCATTTACATTTAAGGTAATTATCGATATGTATATTCCTATTCCCATTTTCTTAATTGTTTTGGGTTTGTTATTGTAGGCCTTTTTATTCTCTTGTGTTTCCTACCTAGAGAAGTTCCTTTAGCATTTGCTGTAAAGCTAGTTTGGTGATGCTGAATTCTCTTAGCTTTTGCTTGTTTGTAAAGGTTTTAATTTCTCCATCAAAACTGAATGAGATCCTTGCTGGGTAGAGTAGTCTTGGTTGTAGGTTTTTCCCTTTCATCATTTTAAATATGTCTTGCCACTCCCTTCTGTCTTGCAGACTTCATGGTGAAAGATCAGGTGTTAACCTTATGGGGATTCTCTTGTATGTTATTTGTTGTTTTTCTCTTGTTGCTTTTAATATTTTTTCTTTGTGTTTAATTTTTGATAGTTTGATGAGTATGTGTCTTGGTGTGTTTCTCCTTGGATTTATACTGTATGCGACTCTCTGTGCTTCCTGGACTTGATTGACTATTTGCTTTCCCATATTAGGGAAGTTTTCAACTATAATCTCTTCAAATATTTTCTCAGTCCCTTTCTTTTTCTTCTGGGACTACTATAATTCGAATGTTGGTGTGTTTAATGTTGTCCTAGAGGTCTCTAAGGCTGTCCTCCATTCTTTTCATTCTTTTTTCTTTATTCTGCTCTGCAGTAGTTGTTTCCACTACTTTATCTTCCAGGTCACTTACCTGTTCTTCTGCCTCAGTTATTCTGCTATTGATTCCTAGAAAATTTTAAATTTCATTTATTGTGTTGTTCATCACTGTTTGTTTGCTCTTTAGTTCTTCTAGGTCCGTGTTAAACGTTTCTTGTATTTTCTCCATTCTATTGCCAAGATTTTGGATCATCTTTACTGTCATTTCTCTGAATTCTTTTTCAGGTAGACTGCCTATTTCCTCTTCATTTGTTTGGTCTGGTGGGTTATTACCTTGCTCCTTCATCTGCTGTGTGTTTCTCTGCCTTCTCATTTTGCTTCGCTTACTGTGTTTGGCATCTCCTTTTCTCAGGCTGCAAGTTCATAGTTTCCGTTGTTTTTGGTGTCTGCCCCCACTGGCTAAGGTTGGTTCAGTGTGTTGTGGAGGCTTCCTGGTATAGGGGAATGGTGCCAGTGTTCTGTTGGATGAGGCTGGATCTTGTCTTCCTAGTGGGCAAGATCACGTCTGGTGGTGTGTTTTCGGGTGTCTGTGACCTTATTTTGATTTTAGGCAGCCTCTCTGATAATGGGTGGTGTTTTGTTCTTGTCTTGTTAGTTGTTTGGCGTAGGGTGTCCAGCACTGTAGCTTGCTGGTTGTTGAGTGGAGCTGGGTCTTAGTGTTGAGATGGAGATCTCTGGGAGAGCTTTCACCATTTGATATTACATGCAGCCAGGAGGTCCCTAGTGGACCAATGTCCTGATCTCGGCTCTCCCACCTCAGGGGCACAGGCCTCACACCTGGCTGGAGCACCAAGACCCTGTGAGCCACATGGCAGTGCCCAGAAGCCAATCTCACATTGACATGAACAGTCTAGGAAAGGTGTTTCTGGTAGTCTGAGTCTACCTGCACGTGGTCATTCCATAAGGTGGCTGACAGGGACTTTGCCATCATCAATACGTGGCTTCCAATGTAACAGAGGTCTTCTTTATCCCGCTGTATTGATAAATCTTCTCTTGTTCCTGGGTAGGCTGACTACCCTATGACACATATTTCTAACAGAAGGTCACCCTCTGTAGCAGGCAATAATAGCAAATAATTGATAAGAACGTATACTTTGCTCTCTCTGCCCCCAGTCGCCGCAGCTTCTGCTGCTTTCAGGCCTAGCAGCCTTGGTGACTGTTGGTTCCCGTCTGTAAGGCTGGCGGTGAGCCGCCCACGTGCGTGTGTCCACGGCCTCCCCATATTCTTATATAAATAAAACACACACAATATCAAAAATTACTAAGAAGAATGACACCAAATTTTGCACTATCCCACCATTGAGAATTTTTAAGTGTTGGCGTTTGGTAACATCATTCTAGTCATCTCTCGATGCATAAAAAATAGATAGCAATGATGATATAAAAATGTAATCTCACACTAAAATGTATTAAATGTCATTCTAACTGAATTTAACATCAGGAAAAACCTGAGGCTAAAGTAAAGGGATTGCTGAATTTCAACAAGTATTTTTCGTAGTAGAAGTTATTAGAACCCTATACGATTCCATGTATTCCATGTTAAGAAGTTGACACCCTGAAATTTCAACTACAGTTCAGTTATAGAGAACACCAGTTTACTCACTGCTATGAAGGGGAGAACATTAGCCATTTGGGAGTTTTCCCATCTCCTGAATTTTGTTTGTTATGTTTTTTGTTTGCTTGTTTGTTTGTTGAGGCAAATGACAGTGTACATTGTTCTATAAGCATAATTCTCATCATTGTTCAGTGTCAATTTTTTTTTTTTTTTTGCAGTTTTCACCACCTAACACGTTATTCACCTGTGTCTGTTTTTGATGCTTGTGTTAATACCAGATCCTCCGCTTACTTTGTGGCCCTGGGCTTGTTGCTTAACACATTTTTCTTTAATCTGTAATAATAGCACCTTCCTCATGGGGTTGTTTGTACCAGGCAAATAGCAAGAGGTATAAAAGTCACTTGGATTCTATTTTATTCCAGGCATTGTTTTTTACTGTTCATTGCATTTCCCCCCTGTCTTGTATGTTTGCATAGTCATATGGCATTTCTTTTCCAGTTGATTCATGCTTAATATCCATACTTTCTTTCTTTTTTTTTTTTTTTGCGGTACGTGGGACTCTCCCTGTTGTGGCCTCTCCCATTGCGGAGCACAGGCTCCGGACACGCAGGCTCAGCGGCCATGGCTCACGGGCCCAGCCACTCTGCGACATGTGGGATCTTCCCGGACCGGGACACGAACCCGTGTCCCCTACTTCAGCAGGCAGACTCTCAACCACTGTGCCACCAGGGAAGCCCCATACTTTCTAATTGTTATGATATGGTACAGGTTAATTTCCCTTGTATGTCCTTGTAATTTATCTGGGGACTGACCTGTAGTTTGAGTCGGTCCCCAGATAAATTGATAGATACTGCTTTTTATTAACCTTTAACTAACCTAGGAAATTGGATTCGTGAGGGACATAGCTCTGGTGGGGCTGCATGCAGCCCTTGTTTACATTTAAGGTAATTATCAGTATGTATATTCCTATTCCCATTTTCTTAATTGTTTTGGGTTTGTTATTGTAGGCCTTTTTATTCTCTTGTGTTTCCTACCTAGAGAAGTTCCTTTAGCATTTCCTGTAAAGCTGGTTTGGTGATGCTGAATTCTCTTAGCTTTTGCTTGTTTGTAAAGGTTTTAATTTCTCCATCAAAACTGAATGAGATCCTTGCTGGGTAGAGTAGTCTTGTTTGTAAGCCTGATTCTTTCTCTTTTGAGGTGCCTTTAAATGTGTTGCATCAGGAATTATTTTACCAAACCGGGAGTGCAGTCTATACCCATGGGCTATGGCTTACTCTCCCAGCACCCTGGCAAAGAATGAGCCCCAGTAGCCCTTCCTATATCTTGAGATTTTAATTGACTTACACTAAAGCTGCTCTCTTAGTCTATATTTTAGCAATTCAGGGATATGAGTTGCAGTTCTCAGGATCTTTTATATTCCCTCTTTCTTCTGAACTGCCTTTAGAAGGTGAAGTTGGGACGGAAACCCCTTTCTGTCATTTTCTTGAAGTTGTTGGTATTAGAGTGAAATTTCTGCTTCTTGGCTTTAGGAGGCAAGTGTCAGCTGGAAGATGTCTAGTTCTCTAAGAACAGGAGTTGTGTCTAGATCTTTCTCTAGTACATTCACGTCCATATGTCCAGAGGGCCTTTGGATCCTATCTTAGGTTGAGTTCCTCGAAATGAGACTCTGTGATGAGGACTCCTGAATGAATTATTAAGGAAGTGATCTCAGGGGAAACTGGGAAAGGAGAGAGGGAAACAGGGGAGCAAAGAGAAGATCTCGGGTGAATCCCAAGGAAGGCAGCTTCAGTATGATCCCATAATGGAACTCATGGCAAGGGAGCTGGGCTTGCATGCTCCCAAACTACCTCTATTCTCTGCTGAGGACAGAGGTACTTAAATTATTCTGATCTAAGGAGCTGAGAGTAGAGCTTGTGAAAGAGCCTCAGGTGCTGGCCTTTGGAAGTACAGTGAAGCTGGGCAGGGGCGGGAGTATACATAAAACTGAAAAGAGGAATATGAGGGGATCTGGAGGAAGCTCCAACATTATTTACTACAGATTTCCTGATGGCACAGTTGGACTTTCCCCTTGGGTTTCCTCGGATCTTCCTATATTCCTATCTTCCACTTTTCGTATTCACTTTCCCACAGGCTTAGAATAGCAATAAGCCTATGAGTAGGGAACACTTTGCAAATTCAGTGCAGACACAATAATGACTAACCATGGTCCATAGGGTTAACTTGCTGATTATTTGCATAAAGCACTCTTAAAAAAAAATAGGTTATTATAATGAAGCTTCTTATTTGTATGAGACTTTGCAAAGATATAGAGTGATGGTGACTACTATAGGTCATGGTGTCTCATAACCATCCTCCCATGCCAAGTATAGCTGCAGATGCCCATAAGAACCAAAATTCCTTGTTCAAGGTGTTTGTGCTCACAAATAGGAATTGCTCATTTGATGGATGTTAAATTTAAAATTAGAATTAGCATGTGAGACTATTCCTTGGGGTTATGAAAACTGATCATTTTCAGACTGGTCCTTAAAAAAAAACCAAACTGTGGTGCCTCCAGTTTTAAATGTTCTTCTGAATTATGCTATCAAGCAGCAAAATCTTTGCAAAGTTCAGGTCATGGATTTCATTTGGTCAAGGACCACACCCTGTATCTGCATGCAGGAAAGTATAGCTTTAACTTATCGTATGGGTTTTAGAGGAAAGGAAAATTGTCGGGAAAGGCAGTCTTATATGCACAGTCTTTTGATCCACAGTTGGCTGAATAAGAATGAACCTTGGGGCCTGGAAGACTTTTTTTTTTTTTTTTTTCTACTAAGAGATAGTATCCTCACAGTCTGTGCTGGACTTACCACTTTGTGTGACGATCTCTTCTCCTGTTTCAGACTTAGTGTGTACTCTGTTCTGTTTAAGCTTGTGTGTCATATGGCATCTGGTCAGTCCCACTGCTAAGTCTGTCCTCTGCAGGGAGGAGACAAGTCCACTATTCTTTGTCATAAGAGGAGTGCATGAAGGCCAATGGCACTGCAACAGTGGCTGGAGGGACCAGCTGGGTATGGGGGACCAATGCCCACTATTGGAGCTGATCTTGCTCTACCTCTTTGCTATGTGAGTAAATCATTGTCCCATCCAGTGCTTGAGCGTGTTGTGTTTTCCTTGGTGACACTGGTACCAAGATGTAGTGGGCAGAAGTGTTTAGACTTCTACTTTGGGTCATAGGTAATATGCAGCTTATTCAGTAGAAAAGATTAAGTTCTTTTTTTGTTTTTTTAAACCAAATACTATGTTCCAAGACCCATGCTGCATGCTTTATATGTTTAATTCTTTAATCTTGTTTTTTTTTTTTTGTGGCCTCTCCCGTTGTGGAGCACAGGCTGTGGGCGTGCAGCCTCAGCGGCCACGGCTCACAGGCCCAGCCGCTTCGCGGCATGTGGGATCTTCCCGGACCGGGGCATGAACCCATGTCCCCTGTATTGGCAGGCGGACTCTGAACCACTGCGCCACTAGGGAAGCCCGTTTAATCTTGTTTTATTGAAATAAAATCATTGTTTGGAAAAACACACAGATCTTACTGTTTAGTTTGAATTTTTGACAATTGAATGAAACTTTGTAACAACTGCATTAAGCAAGACATAGACAATTTTTATACCCCCAAATACTGTAATTTATAACTCTTCCCAGCCCTTCATAATCCCTTCCCCACCAAACGCTATCAGAATAGATTAGGTTGCTTATATTTTGATTTAATATAATTGGAATAATACAGTTTGAACTCTTTTTGTCTGACTGCTTTTCCATTACCTAATATTTTGGGGATTTGCTTATGTTGTTGCATGGGTCAATAGTTACTCTTTATTGCTCATTATTATTTAATTGTATGAACATATGGATATATTAAGTTTTATTTAATCCTCTTTTGATGGATATTCCATGTTATTTTCATTTCTTCTATTGTGAATAAGGATGTACATTGATAAATACATATTTTGTGGGCGTATATTTCCACTTCCCTTGGATGATAAATTCTCCAATATTTTTTCTCATTTAAAAGTGTATTTGGCTATTCCATGTCCTTTTTGCATTTGCATATAAATTTTAGATTTATTTTGTCTATTTCTTCTAAATAGGCTGCTCAACTTTTTTTTTTATTGAGGTATAGTTGATTTATAATACTGTGTTAGGTTTAGGTGTACAGCATAAGTGATTCAGTATCTTTGCAGGATATATTCTGTTATAGGTTATTATAAGATATTGGGTATAATTCCCTGTGCTATACAGTAAATCCTGTTGCTTATCTATTTTACGTGTAATAATTTACGTCGTTTTTTTTTTTTTTTTTGGCGGTACGTGGGCCCCTCACTGCTGTGGCCTCTTCCGCCGCGGAGCACAGGCTCCGGATGCACAGGCCCAGCGGCCAGGGCCCACGGGCCCAGCCGCTCTGTGGCATGTGGGATCCTCCCAGACCGGGGCGCGAACCTGCGTCCCCCGCATCGGCAGGTGGACTCCCAACCACTGCGCCACCAGGGAAGCCCAATTTATGTCTTTTAATCTCATATCCCTTCTCCTGTCCTTCTCCCTTTTGGTAACAGCAAGGTTGTTTTCTGTGTCTGTGAG
Source organism: Globicephala melas (assembly GCF_963455315.2). Taxonomy (NCBI): domain Eukaryota; kingdom Metazoa; phylum Chordata; class Mammalia; order Artiodactyla; family Delphinidae; genus Globicephala; species Globicephala melas. Next base: position 79,353,905 of record NC_083319.1, on the reverse strand, counting down.
TCTGTTTCTGTTTTGTATATACATTCATTTGTATTATATTTTGATTCCATATATAAGTGATATATAGTATTTGTCTTTTTCTGTCTAACTTATTTTACAAAGCATAATATTCTCTAGGTACATCCACATTGCTGCAAATGGAAATACTTCATTCTTTTTTTTATGGCTGAGTAATACTCCAATACACACACACACACACACACACACACACACACACACGACTTCTTAATCCAGTTACCTGTTGATGGGCACTTGGGTTGCTTTCATATCTTGGCTATTGTAAATAGTGCTGCTGTAAACACTGGGGTGCATGTTTCTTTTTGAATTAGTGTTTTCATTTTTTTTCAGATAGTTAGCCAGGAGTGGAATTGTTGGGTCATATGGTAGCTCTATTTTTACCTTTTTAGGAAACCTCCAAACTTTTTTCCATAGTGGCTGTTCCAATTTACATTCCCACCACAGTGTATGAGGGTTCCCTTTTCTCCATATTCTCTCCAACATTTGTTATTTATGGGCTTTTTGATGATTAGGCTGTTAAAATTTTGATAGAGAATTGAATTTAATCTATGTATTAATTTGAAGAGAATGAACATCTTAACAATATGGAATCTTTAAATCAATGAACATAATATTTCTTACTTACCTAGATTTTCTTGAATTTCTTTCACCCGTGTTTCATGATTTTTAGTGTGGAGGTCTTGCAAATCTTTTGTTAGATTTGTTCTCAAGTGTTTCATGTCTTCTGATGCTAATGTAAATAATACTATTTTAAACTTCCTTTTCTAAGTTTTCATTGCTTGGGTGTACAAATACAACTGATTTTTATATTTTGACTTTGTATCTAGTGACCTTGTTAAATTCCTTTTTTTCACAATAGACTATTTGAAAATTGCTTTGGATTTGCTACGTACAAATCATTTTGGAGTAAGGCAAAGGTATCCACTCCAAACGCTTTTATTCAGTATTTTACTGGAGCTACTAGCCAGTGTAATAATGCAAGAAAAAAAATAGACACACACACACACACACACACACACACACACACACACACAATACTTTAGTGAAAGAGGGCACGAAGCTGTCATTATTTTCAAATGACATGATTATGTTTGTTTAATTTTTGCTACATCTTTTCAGAAAATGATCTATTTTTAATTTTTTTCTCAACTTCTAAATAACCTTGATCTCAAATTTTAAGAGATCTGGGTATTCTCTCATTTCATATATTTTATTTAAAATTTCATAAGAGGTTTTAATTATTACATAAAGTAGACAAGTAGTTTAGAAAGGCAAAGCAACAATAGAAGAAGTCTTTGATTCAGGGATTATGGTACAAAATGGAATAGATAGATAATCTTAGAAAGTTATCTGAAAAAACGTAACAGATTGGTGTCTATACGAAGAGTAATAGTGTTACAGATCTACATTAAAGTAATTACCCAAAGAACAGCATTGACTTGATTGAGCAAATGTGAGTAAGAGAAGGAGAAAGCTGCACATGGGAAGAGATGGGCTAGAAGTAGTTGGGGGGGGTGGTGGTTGTATGTTTAGAAGTTACAGAAGAGGTGATATACAATCAGTTTTTCTATTGCTTTAGTTTGTAAGAAAATCATATGTAAGTGACCTGCACCCATCGGTATCATTTTATAGTTCAGTGAATTCAGTGCTTGGTTTTGAAAATTAGAAATGGCTTGCATCATTGTAATTTGAGCCCTTGGACATCTTTGTGTATTTATTATCTTCTTTTTAATGTAGAAATTAACTCACGAAGAAGATTACTAACATGCCCCATATCAATAATTACAAAGTGGAAACAGGACTCAAATTTTGGTATCTAGTCTCTTCTTGCTGAAATGCCAACAAAATTGACAAAAGATTTTGTTAAAACTATTGAAATGAAGCTATGGTTTGGGCTTTTAAAATTAATTTCATGCTCAATATTATGTAATGCTCTATACCCCTAAGTAGAAAAACATGTAAGGAGTATTAGATACAGACTTAAAGGTTCATTTTGTGGTGCCTAGTGGCTAAAATTGTTTAGGAATTCTATACTGATGTGTGTCTGACCAGCAGTAGGGCACTTGACATACTTTCTAAATGTCAAACCTTATTTTGAGGGTGTAAGCATTTGAAGCTTCAGACTTGTCTATTTTACAGATTTTAGAGCAAACTGGAAGAGGAATTTCATGATTGAACACAGTGAAACTGTTACTTAAGGCATACTAATAAGAGTACCAAAGGAGAAATTGCCTTATGTTCTCTAGGGAATAAGAGGAAGTAGAGTAAATGCTTAAAGATGACATTTAGATTGAAAAAAAAAAGTAAATTTGTATACACACACACACACACGCAAACAAACAAACTCACTCTCTCAAAGACATAGCCCCATAACAAATTCATCCTGACTTCTTATCTGGAGTACTTTGGCCTATAGACTGATACTTATATTATGGACACATCATTTCTGTTATATATGAAAGAAAATTTTGATGTTACTAAATTAACAGAGGTGTTCCATTGACTACAGAAACAATGAAAATTAAAAAGGGGATTTCAGTTACATTTATTTTCAATTATGAAATAAGATGTTTTAGGATAAGTAAAAGGAAGTTCTATTTTAAATCCATAGGACTAAATCTAAGGCCCAAGAAATTATATAAGCTAACATAAATATGTAGTTAATTTAAGAAGGCCTAGACCAATAAAATGATAATTCTATATCATGTTACTAAGGAAAATACGTTTATCCAAGTGTTATACACCTTTGGTGGTAGATAATCATATTTATTCACAAGACATTCCTTAATGTTACTGTCAGGGAGAAACTGAGCAGAGTGAGTTATTTGTCTCACTAAGAAAGGTATTTGTTTACCCTCATGCTAAGACTAAGTTTCCTCATCTATCAAATGGGAATATTGTTATTTACTATATAGATATTTTGGTAGAGAATTCAATAAGATAAACTGTGTGAAAACATTTTGTGAACTCTTCAGCTTTCATTTCATTTATAAATTCCACTCATACAGTTACTGATTACTTCCCTGTACTGGGAATAGGAACACAGTAATGACAAAGTTGAAGTCCTAGAATCTGTGGAATTTATATTCTTTTGGAGGTAACAGATACTAACACTAAATTATGCCATCAATTATTCATAATTGTGGTATTGCTAAGAAGGACAAAATTCTGATCTGGATTAGGCCGGCAGTGAAGGTTACTTTGAAAAAGTGACACCTTAGATGAACTCTGAAGGTCAAGTTAGAATTAATTAGACACAGAGGGAACCAGCTCCAAGCAGAGGAAAGGCCATGTTCAAATGCTCTGAGGTGGAAAAAATAAGATTGTGTTATGAGAACAGAAATATAAATGTGAGGTTTGTTGTCAGAAAATACAGTGCGTGTGGCATAAAATCAAGCTGGTGAAGTAGGTTGGAGTGGCTGATTCAGGTCCTTGCCAGATCTTTATACTATGAGGGAATGATCAGGTGTGTTTTTTTTTTTTTTTTTTTTTTGCGGTACGCGGATCTCTCACTGTTGTGGCCTCTCCCGTTGTGGAGCACAGGCTCTGGATGCGCGGGCTCAGAGGCCATGGCTCGTGGGCCCAGCCGCTCCGCGGCATGTGGGATCCTCCCAGACCGGGGCACGAACCCGTGTACCCTGCGTCGGCAGGCGGACTCTCAACCTCTGCGCCACCAGGGAAGCCCTGGGTGTGTATTTTTAAAGGATCTCCCTGGCTACCCTTTAGAAAGTGAACTGAGAATGGATTTGGTGAAATTGATTTAGAGGCTACTTCAGTTGACCAAGGAAGAAGTGATGATAGCCGACCAGGCTGGTAGTAGCACAGATACAGAAAGGAATCCTGCAAGGAGTCACTGTAATTGACATTGCTATGAATGTAAATGTTATTCTGTGTTAAGCATGGTTAGGTTTTCAAAGTGAAACCTTAAGCCTCTGTGTCCACTTGTCTGTAATGCTTTGCTTATTGAGGTCAGATGAGCTGAGTGAAGGTCCTTTTTGCTGTCAAATGTTCATAAATGAATAAGCATGGGTGTAAACAGTGTGGGTAGAAATAAAAGTCACATTACTTAATATGAACAACCCCAATATACATGGTATTTAAAAAATAGGGAAGTTTCATTTTATCAGCTGCTAGAGGATAAATAGTTTGCCTGGAATTTCTGAAATTTACGCTTCATCCTCTGGTTTGAGGAGCATTATCTAAGTTCAGAGGCTTTGCTCCTAAATTTTAAGTAGAGGGAAGTGGTCTTGTGAAGTAGGGTAAAAAGTCCTCCTTTTTGGGAGTTGTTTGTTCAGTTTAGATAGTGACTTCTTATTAGGAGATGTGTATTACTGTGTCTCTCCAAGTTACCTCTTGATTTGGTTGAATCTTTACCAAGGAGCCTACTTGGGAGGTCACAGCATAGGGGAAATAGATGTACCCTAGATAAATATAAACCTTGCCTGAGAAGTAGGGCAACTTAACATGCAAGTAAAATTAAAAAAAATCCAGGCCTTGCAATGACTTTAAAGGCAAATACATTCAAGCAATACATCATAATTTTTAGCTTCCACAGAAGTCAAAGAAATACTATTTATTCCACATATAATACTGTAAAATCCACATTTATATTTAAGATCACTAAGTATAATCAGAAGTGTAGCAGAGATCAAGTGGTCTTGGTTCATATTACATTAGAGCTGCTCCAAGAGGGCACAGCTCAGGGTGAAACCAAGAGTAGAAGACCAATATGGAAAAAAATCTATATATATATCATGCAAACTATGAAATGAAATAGACTTCAAGGCAAAAATTGTTACTAGAGACAAAGAAGGATATTTTATTATGATAAAAAAGTCAGTCTATTATGAATATATAAAATGCATAAACATATTGTCACCTAACAACAGAGCTCTAAGATATATGAAGTAAAAACTTACAAAATTGAAACTAATGAATAATAATAATAAAACCAAACACTCATATAGCATATATATGTTCTAGGCACATTCCATGCCTTGTTATGCAGGAAATTATTTAAATATCATTATAACCCAATAACCTTATGTGTAGGTACTATTACCATTTCATAAATGAGGCGACTGAGGCAGAGGAAGGTGAAGTAACTTCCTAATGTCACAATGCTAGTAAGTGAAAGACAGTATTCAAACCTAGGCAGCTTTACTCCAGAGCCTACCACTATTTTATTTGAAACATGCCAGTGTTTACAATTTGCAACTACTCCAAATTATAAAAATTGTGAGATGACAGTTCAAAAATATATTTTAAAGAAGGGGCATGGATTTTCAAAATTCTTTTGTGATGTGCAAGCAAAACTTGTTTGAAGACTAATATTTTAGAGCAGTTGTGTTTAAATCCTTTACTGAGGACCAGGTAAACTGGGTTTGGTCCCCTCAAACAATTACAACCACATTGATAGCCTTCCTTCAGCATCTCTTTCACCTTCCTTGGAAAGCATCTACTGCCCAAGATACCAAGTCAGGACTGCTTACCCATGTCTGAGCAACTGATTTAATCTCTGTGACCCATGAATTCACCTTTGTGTCTAACAACATGTACTTGAAAGATTTACACTAAAACATGAATTTGGATCCATTTAGCTGAACATGGTAAAGTAGAAACTAATCCCTTCTAAGTTCATGTAATTGTGGAAACTCTTCTTTTTAAATAAAAGTAGAATACATACACACAGCAAACATTGAACAGTAAAAACTGAACAAAGAAAGAGATCTAAACTGGTATAGTGCTTTTTCAAAACGTAGTGGCCAGTTTGAGTACCTGAAGTGAAAATCACCACGCCCACTGATATATTTCCTTGCCTCTCATCATTTATCCCGCCCTGAGATGCCCTTTCTGCACTCTGTCCTTGAAATTAGCAGTGGATATTGAATGAGCTGTTGTCAGTGGGCTGAATACTCATTGCATTGGGCAACTTCCAGGCTGATGATTGGTACTAATAGATGCCACTGAGTTATAGACTGACTAAAGAGAAGGCTGAGCTCAAGTGCTGGAGCTGAGGGCAAAATAGATGCAGTGACTCAGAAGGAGGCATGGGCAGACTGATGCCAGTCATAGCCACTGGCTGAAACAAAGATGGTTGCCAAAAAGGTAGTGTCCCAAACTGATGCTAATTAAGGCTTGCACATTGAAGCTTAGGCAGCAGCTGAGAAAATAAAGACCCAAAGCCAGGTCTTGAGCTGACAAGAGAACTGGCCATGGTGGATACCATGTTTAAAAGCAACACAGGATCGTGGGCAGAGACTGAGGCCATGGCCTAGGCAAGGGCTGAGTCCATGCCTAGACATTGCCATATCAAGACAGAAGCCAAGGCAAAGGCCGAGAAATGGATCAGCAGTGGTTCCAAGGTTAGAGCTGGTATTAGAATTGCCCTTTAGTCAGATTCAGATTTCTAGTCACTAACATAATGTAGGGGTGATGGTTAGACAGCACTGTGAATATACTGAATGACACTGAATTGTACACTTAAAATGATTAATTTTATATAATGTTTTACCTGAATTTTTAAAAAATTGTATATCCTTGAGGAGCTTATAACCTAGATGCAGAGAGAAGAATAACTCAAATAAAAAGGTCAAAAATTTTTGTAAGTTTAAAAAAGGTAATAAAGTGCAGGAAAAATAACAGGTAAAATATAGAACAGATCTTTTTAGTTCAGCTGTGAAAAATTTAACAATATGTGGTTCTTTAGATAAATTGTGTGTAGCATAATTAAATTTGCAGGGTTTTTTTTTTTTTTTTTTTTGGTGCATGAGAGAAAAATAATCTACTCCGAATTAGGACAAATTAATCCTAAATTGTACTGACCATTTTCTAGATTGAGAATCTGATGGGTTGAGTTTCAGACTAAATTTCCTTTCAAGACAGACTTGTTACTTTTGTTGAAGTCAGAAATCAGAAAAAGACCAGAAAGAAGTTTGGTTCTAGTCCTAGAACCAAATTTGGTCCCTTGTGGTGGCAACATTGATTTAATTGTTAAAGCTAAGGATCCTTTCATAGCTAGGACTACTGTAAACAATACATCCACATTTGCCCAAGGTTTCAGTTTTAAAATGGGAATGATTTCAATTTTGATCACAATAATCCCTACCCTCACAGTTAGGCTAAGAACTGTAAAGGACTTTTGGTAATTAGAGTAAAATTAGACTATCCATCAATCAAGTGATGGAGTATACTATCTCTTATCCTTCAGCTATAGATATGGGACTGGCTAGATTAAGATGGCTAAACTGCCAAAGTATTATTAATGATTATTGATATAAAAAGCAGACATGGTGGTTATTATTTCCAAATACAACACTTCTTAGTCACAGGAAGTAGAAAAAAACAAGTTAAGCATTTTGAAAGTGTTTTAAAATTTTCTGAAATATCTAATCGTAAGAAAAGGACTGCTCAGTAAAATAAGCACCAATCTTTAATCAGAAAGACAAAATACTTATTACCTTGCTCTATGAGACAGCATAAATCACAGTTTCCAAAGGAGACCAGTGATATTCTCTAAGCTAGGTTCAGTTAAAGTTCACTTTCCCCATCTTCTAATCCACTACTGGTCCATGAATGTAAAGTGTATACTAAAAAATATGTGATGTTGGCTTACTGTAATGATGCCAGGGTGAGAAAGAAAAAGTTCCTGCTTTATGACCAAACTTTGGCTCTCCATATGCTCCCAATAAGCCTCAAGAATAGTTTTAGTTTTGCAGACTGGAATCAACACCTTTTATAAATGGCATTAATACAGATATTCCCCATAATGTTCTCTGGGTTAAACCTGGACTATTCCATGGATCCTAAGTATAAAAACTTGAACTAAAAATTCATGTTAGTTTCTAATCTTAATGTTAGGAATGACAACTTTTCTTTGGTATCCTATATCTGGTAGTGAACATACACGTCATCAATAAATGTTCCTGTTATTCATTATACTGAGTTAATGTTTAATCATTTAAGACTAGATTTTTGTACATTGCTGATAAAGTTGGCATTAGGATTGGCAAAGGACAAAAAAAAGAAAGACCATGAAAACTACGTGAACATACCATAGCAAAATCTGATTTAAAAGGACACAAGGCAAGCCAAAGACAGGGGAATAGTCGGCTCTGGAAGGCATCAGACACACCTCTCAAACAAAACCAGATCAAAATACAACAAACAGAAAAAGGAAATCTCTTGGGCTGACTTCATGTTATCACAGTTAACAAGAACATGAACCAAGTAAAACAGTCTTTAGAGTGCACTTGCTTGTGTGCATGTGCGTTCACAGAATAAGATGAAAATGGAAATGAGAGAGCTAAGGAAACCAATGATTCAAAAAGTACAGACAGGACTAGCTAAAAACTTTAAAAAATCAAGGGACAGAATAGAAACTGTTGAACCCTAATTTAATTACAAAGGAAAGTCTGTAGATAGTTGCACTTAATTCAGAGATGGGAAAAGATAGAGGGTAAGCACAGTAGACACTAAATACAGAGATGAGACCATAATTATGGAGACAAAGACAACTTATTATAAAAATTTTTAATGACCTTGAAATTAAAGAGAAAACGCTATAAAAACAGGACAAAAAATGTTTGAAGATACTTTAGAAAAAAGCGATTTTACTGAAGGACTAAGTCTACATTTATAAAAGGCACCCTCTATTCCAGGAAGAAACCCAACACTCAACACTCAAAACTTGTTGCAGAGATATTATTTTCCTTAAAGTTAGAAAGTTCTAATGTGTGATATTTGTTTGTGACAAGCTCATAAAGTTCAATTGGAAAAGAAATATAAATTATGAGAAAAATGGGCAAAGAATTTTGAGAAAATAAAAGTGGCCAAAAATATATTACAAGATATGAAAACAGACCTTTCTGGTAATTGAAGAAACTTGTATCAAACAATAAAATACTTTTTTAAAAAATTTATCAGGTTGTCAGAACTTTAAAAAGTTTGAAAATACCTAGGTCTAGCAGAGTATCGGAAAACACACACTGCCATAAACTGTTGCTGGAGGAATAAATTTAAGTATCTATCTGTGTGTAGGGTTTGAAGATAACTATCAGACTTGATGGTGCTGTTGAGGGAGACATTGATTAGAGCAATGTATTACGTAGAAGGAGGAAAAGGCATGAAGGTTAGGTAGGATGCATAAATTAAACTAATGAATTTGGAAAACTATGCACAGGGGACAGACTCTGGGAGAGGAAAAAACAATACAAACAAAAAATAAAGAGAGGAGACAAAACAGTAGGATACTTGCCTACTTTTAACCACAAGAGTGAAGATAGCTCAGTTCATACAGGAGGAAACAGGTAGGTGAAAGGGCTCAACCAGAGTTTCATTGTGCAAGCTGCAAACCTATGTCTTTATGATAGCAGCGTTAGAGGAAAAGAAACGACAAACCAAATAAAAAACCAGTATGGAAATGAGTTCGCCAGTAATTAAGGGCAGAGCATCTCACTTAGCTCCATCTTGGGGTAAGCTTGCAGGGAGTGTGTTGGGGTTGAGGAGGATTTGGAAAGGATTTCTAAGGACACTAAGAATGAGGTCAAGGAGGAGGAGGAGTTTGCCTTAACCATAGAAAGGTTCATATGAGCCTGCAGGGCTTGGAAGTGAAGATGTTCTTTGGTAGACTGGCCTATTCTCCCTCAGATTGCTACAGTCCTTTTATATGAGTCGATATGATGTACTTGTATTGATATCCATACATTTGTATCTATCTACATATGGTGTTATTCACTAATTAGCTGCTTCACCTAAACAAGGCTCAGCCTTTTGGAAAAGTAAAAGATGAAGTGCTTTTTCAGTTATAGAAATCCTATCCTTATGTTGATTTTTGAAAAAAGCCAATTAAATGAGATTTAGGAATTTTAGAGAAGACACAAAATATTTTCTTGGCCCAACTCTCAAATACTCCTTAACTGTTCTTTTGATAGGAGATCATTAATTTTTTTTCTCCTTCAACATATGTATTTTCCAAATTCTAGATATGTTTAATACGGGAATTGAAACTGTAATGACAGTTGGATCCACAAGCCTTCTTTTAATATTCATCATTATTTTTAAAGTCAAACTAAAAGTTATCAAAGTCTTTTATATTTTCCATATTCTTAAGAGAAAACACAAAGGCGCCAAAATCAACATTACATGTATTATCCTCTGGGATCATGAACAAATCTGACTCTGAATATCAATTTGAATATACTTAACACTTAAAAATGGTTAAGGGTAAAAAACATTGCATCACAGTAATGTAATTTTGACAGAAACAGTAAAGCTGTCATTGAGCTTTTTCAGACATGATAGCATTAATAGTCATATTGTCTTGACCATTACAAAATAAAACAAAGGCATTAATACAAAGTTACAACATTAACTGAAACATGCTTAAAAATTGTTGATTTATTTGATTTTGAAGGTAAATATGAGATCTGTATAGTCACTCTTGAAAATTTACCAGATTTGTTTCTTAGGTGTTTCAGACTTTTGAGTTTAGTTTGTTCACTTTTTTAAGGTAATTTTTGTAACATGTCACATAGCTACAGTGAATCAGTTCTGCAAAGTTATTGTTGAAGTGGGAATGTGGATAGTAGTGAGTTACAGATTCACTGAGAGTGAGACAAGACTAAAGCTCTGAATAATAACTGTGAGGGCAAATCTGGCAGGCCTGGAAATAGCCCCGGTTATTGATGGTCATCATGGCTTAGGAGGTGAATTAATATTTCCTGTTTCCTGCTATACAGCAGACACACATTTCATTTTCACAACCACCTATGGCAAATTCCTATTACCTTCTGATTGATGGTGATGCTAGAGCTAGAAAAGTTGGTAAATGTGTCTTATATGTCAAATAATGGTAAAGTCAAGTTTCACATGTATGGCTTAATGACACTGTAGCTCATGCTCTCTCCTTCACATCAATCCTATTTTCCAAGCTGAGTTGGACAACAGTCCAGTGTGGGAGAGCTCACGGCTACAGGAAATGAGGACATAGCCGGAAACCACTGTTTAGAATGCTGACACTCAGTGTCAATGTTTCTTCCTTAGAAGCAGGCAACAGGTCAGGAATGAGAGATTACTGTGTGAGTTAGCAATCTAGATAAAGAAATCCAATAAAGTTCATTAAAATTATCTCAAGGACAGGCCTCCTTTTAGGGGAAGAACCAATTCCCCAAATGTCATTGTCTGGAGTACTGGAGATAGAGGTGAGGAAGAAAGCTGCTGAGGGAGAAATGTCTCAATGTAGATAGATTCCTGTGGACAGGATCATCATCACGCATTCAGGTATTTTGTAAACCTCTGGCAGTTTCCATGTTAGCTTTCTAGCCCAACTACTACCCCCATGGTACAGAACATTCCAACTTTCCTCCTGGACAATTTATTCCTTCCTCTCTCAACTAGTTATTACACACTTATTATATGCCAGACACTGGTGATGGCAGTGATAATCTACATGGACATGGTCCCTGCCCTCATGGAGTTTACAATCTAGTGAGGCCTGGATGGTGCAGACAGGTTAATAGAAGATTATGACATAATAGGAAACTGAATGTTAGAAGAGGGTGCCTTACTTTTTAAATAATGAGACCAGCTGAAATTTGAAGCATGCCATCTTGTCTGGGGATAGGCAAAAAGAAGAGGGAAACTAAACAGGTTAATTGTTAAGAGTGTACTGAAGCAGTATTTTCTCCAATGAAAGTACATGATAGATACAAGATAATATAAATACTATAAAGTGGTAGGAAGATTAAATAAAATGACAAATTGGTAGTCACTAAGAGTTTCATTTATCAATTTTTACATACTTAATTAACAGAAGAAGATAGGATACATCATCCTTGTTCTCAAGGAGCTTCCACCTAATTTCATGAAGGCATTTTTAGTTTTGGTCATTTGTAGATTTTTGATGTTGAAAACAATGTGTACAGACAACCATTCCCAGTAGACATGAGATTCTAGACAATATACCCTGAAGGGGTGTGCTAAAATAAGACTCTGAATTTCCTGATAAATGTAACAAAAATGTTTAGTGATATCTGAAAATATTCACTACATATCAACAAGTGAAAATACAAACTTATTCAACAGTGTAACATGATCCCAGTTTTGTGAAAGATATTTGGGTTTTAATGTTTATTTATGCAAGGAAGACCTCCAGAAAGCCAGCATATGGAGCACATAGTAAGCTCTTAGTGATATTTGTTGAAAGTATAAATGAATGACCAAATGAATAAGGATATGTTAATAGTGATTTTCTTTGAGTATTGGAATTATGAGTCATTTAAAATTTTCTTCCTTCTACTTGATAGTCCAGACTTTTCATAATATATACATAGTATTTTATAATTTAAAAATTTTGGTTTAAAATATATTTAAGAAGAGAAAAATCACAGAAGATCAGTTTAAGAGCTATCTCCAGAACAGGTCAAAGTAGGGATAATTTGCTATCTTCAAGACTGAGAAGGCAGGAAAAATATGAGTGCAATTTGTGGGTTGCTTTTATGCAAAACAGTCTCAAATCCTTTACCAGGACCAGCTGTGAGAGGTAGGTAGTTATTTTACATCTACTACTCCTTGTCTTACCACTGTCAAGAAATGTTGGGGAGGATGAAAATCTTGCTTCACTCTACCCTAGGAACCTCTCTAACTATTAACTTAATAGCTTTCCACTCTTCATATATCAAATCAAACCTGCTGGTGCACTGTTAGGGCAGCCTCTGACATTTCTTTACTAGACTGCAAACACTTTGATGTTAGATGTTATGCCTTACTCACCTTTCAATTTCCAACACCCAACACAACATTAGGCAAATACTGGGTATTTTTAAAAGGCCTGTTGGATTTTACGTGCACTGCTTTTCCAGTATTGGCCGTGAATTACTAAACCCTTCTTTATTTTCTATTCTGGTTTCCGAGGCTATCAAGAGTAAGTCCATAGACTAGCTGGCTTTGGTGGTAGCTCCAGATGATGGCCATGGAGCAAAAGGATGGGCCTTTTAAGCATCAGATGTGTGCAGTTAGTGTCATATCAATAGAAATGGTACATTACAGAAGTGGAGAGGATAGTGCGTGATTGGTAACCGTTTGTGCTGCACATGCCTGTGCGTGAACACACACGTGTTCACTTGTGCCCAAGCACAGGTTTTACAGGAAGGGATGCAAATTCTGTTAGAATTAATCAGAAAACAATGGTCTGATACAAATATAATCAGAAAACTTAAGCTGGCAAGCCAAAACATTTTTGAAAGTCTTACACCAGAAAACAAGTTTTCTTACACGCATGAAGCTGACTTATGGTGTTGCTTCGACCCCTTGTTTGCTGCACCATTACCTCCTGGAACCAGGTATCACTTCTGATTCTGCATCCTCTCTGTTTGAATTGTCTTTCTGTTATCTTGAAGTCAATGAAGCTACCTGACAGGTTGGCTGTGACATCACTTAACCTCCCCTGGAGGTTATCTCCACATCTCATTAACAATGAATTTATTTCTCCCATTAAATCAGCATTGGATCAAGTGGAGACATGAACCCTATTCTTCAGTTAACCAAGTTCAGGAACTGTATATTGGAGGAGGTACACAGTGTTACTCTTAATTGATGGTTTGTTGCTCCTCTTTATTCCAAAACCTGTAACAATTTATTTTTCTTTTTAATTATTTCAGAGAGTAATTCTAAGAGGCTTTCCTATCCTACATCTTTAAAAACACATTTCAGAATCTATTTTTTTCCTCATGGGGCAATTATAAATTTAAGTTCATATGGAATTCTTATATAGTCTTTTATCCTCTAGAAACTCAAATCAAGAGTTACATTTTACTAACACACCATTGTAAAGCAATTATACCCCAATAAAGATGTTAAAAAAATAAAAAATAAATAAAAAATAAAAAAGAGTTACATTTTAAATAAGATTTACATATACTTTAATGAGAGGGTTAGTGAAAGCAAGCAGAAAAAAAGATGATAAGATACTTGGACTTTTTTTTTTTTTTTTTTCTTTTGCTGTACGCGGGCCTCTCTCTGTTGTGGCCTCTCCCGTTGCGGAGCACAGGCTCCGGACGCGCAGGCTCAGCAGCCATGGCTCACGGGCATAGCCGCTCCGCGGCATGTGGGATCTTCCCGGACCGGGGCACGAACCTGTGTCCCCTGCATCGGCAGATGGACTCTCAACCACTGCGCCACCAGGGAAGCTTGATACTTGCACTTTTAATTAAACATTGGAAGATACTTTCACTTTTTAAAGTCTTTGCTTTTTTATATTCAGTAATGTAGAAAATATGTGTTTATTGCTTAACTGTGAGTTTATTTCCCACGTATATAAAATCCTTGCATTTCCATTACCATTAATCTTTTGAAAAAAGGCTATAAATTAAGACAGAAGCTCCATAAAGCAGTATTTAGTAAAATCATGGAAATGACTTAAAGGCCACAAGAGATTTAGAGAGGCCTCCTGGTTAGAGTGTTGGACTAGTGATAAAGAGGAGATTTCTAGTTTGGGTTTTGCTACTAAATAAATGTATCAACATGGGATAGCTATTTTATCTTTTATCAGCATTCTCACATGTAAAAAGGAGCAAGGGTTGAAATGATCTTACGGACCATAGGTGAGACTAGGATTCTAAATCTGGTGTTTGTATAAATGTTATTGACTTTGGTTATTTGTAATATCATATTTGATTTTTATAAAACTTTTCATTTAAGTAATAAGGGGTTTGGAAATTATATATTGTTAGCCATAAAAATGAATAAGTAAATAGGTAATTGTTCATGTTAGATTTAGCGGAGGGAAGGCAAATACCTGGCAGATAATCGATTTCCCTTTTCAGCCTTGTGGTAATGATAGATATCATCAATTGATCATAACCTGTGACGTTGTTAAGGATCCTGAGGCTGGGATTGAGGCCAAATATTCAAGCATCCACCACCTATAGATGATAAAAACAAAGTTCAGAGTGATAAAAGATCATTCACAACATCATGTGGATGATAGATTCTAGAGCTAAGGCTTGAACTAAGGATTCTCATCTTTAACAAGTAAAATCCATTTATTCATGGATTAATGCTTATTAATATTTTAGCCCTGTTTTAGGTGACAATGGGTGACACGTAACCAGGCAACAGGATTTAAAATAGCAAGCTTAAGAGAACACACACACACACCCATATGTACATACACCCAATCATACAATATGCATCAGTTAGCTGTTGACACAATAAGGCTGTGTAATAAGCAGCAACAAAAAAAAATCTCAATGACATTCAACAATTTATTTAGTTCACTAGTGTGGGGGGATAAAAAGGGGAATCTTATTTAGATAGGATCTGTTGTGTCTTTGCTGTTCTCAGCTGGGCTCTCTTATATGTCTCTGGGTTAGCTAACCTAGGCTACCAGAGAGCCTTTGTTTCACGCTCCAGCTCTTTGAGGCTGTTGTATTTGTTTCCCATTTACCTTGGAACAGCAGATTATCCAGATATATTCTTCTAATAGCAATGATGAAAACACAACAATGCATGTTAACATGGATAAAAACCTATTAAGGCCTAGGATCTGAACTGGCACACTTCATATCTGCCTCAATCAATTGGCCAAAGCAAGTCACATGGCTGAACCCAAAGTCAAGGAGAAGAACATCAAAGTCACATGCCCAAAGTTGTGGATGCAGGAAGGAGTGAAGAATTGGGGTCAATAATGCAATCTATCACACTATATAGTACTAGCTATATTCCAAAAATGATTTATAATTCTTCAGAGATAATCAAGAATTCAAAATGGTAGTGATAATGAGATACTTGACAGTGGAGATAAAAAATATAAGTAGAAAATAAAAATGAAGGTGACATTCACATACAGTATGCACATGATAAGATTTTCTTCAAATGTTGAAAAAAGGACACGTTTGGACTTGCATTTCATAGTGTCCAAAATAACAAAAGAAATGTGTTGCAAACTTCAAAAAATGGATTGTATTGGGGGAAAAAACAAGACTGTTCCATATAATATAAACTAAGTTAGAATCTTTGCTCTTATAAATGTACATTCTTTTCCTGGAGAAGGCTTTATAAAAAACGTAAAATACAATTTCAACATTGTATTTCTTTAGTCATTTAATGGAGAAAAGAACTTCAGAAATTATTGAATCCTATTTCTTCTTGGTTGTAAATTCATTCCTAATAGTCCTTTAAGATAGGTTTAATGAAGATTAACTCAATCAAGTAGACAAGTGAAAAAAACTTAATTAAGGATCATTAATTTCTCTTGGTGTACAGAATAGCAAGTATCAGAATGTTTGATTGTATTGTCCTATAGGCAAAGATCGGTTTGGATTTGTTGTATTTGAGCAAATTATGCTTGTAACCATTAATATTTCCCTTTCCACATGTAATTAGATAATGCTTTCACACGTGATTTCTGCTTCACTGCAGCCTGCTGTTTGGAGGACAGCAATGATTTTTAGGTTGATAGTCCATCTTCTGTGAGTGTTAGTCATCAAGCATAAATGAAGCTTGACTACTTAAAGTCAACTGTAGATTCTGCCTGGATGAGAGTGATTTGGAATAGCAATTCATTAGCCAAATTACTGTTATTTAGACTGACTTCCTATTTTTCTAATCATTTCAAAGTAGGTTAGCATTAGCAATAAACACATACTTGTTTAGAAATCAAATTTAGTATCACACAGAAGAAATGTTAGCCTTATTCATTTGTCTCCTGAGATGCATAACTCTCTATATAGTTAAAGCCCCTAAAATGTATTTTTAAATGATACAAAGGCATGATACGTGAATATTATCATGATTACATTATTTATCATTTAGAAACTTAGGGAGATGATAGTAGACCAAAGAGTAATCTGGTTGTATCTGCTTCATTTAGGTGAAGAATGCATTCTTGAACGTAGTTCTTTTACTTCTTGATGTGGTTCTGGAAAAACTCTTATACATGTACCTAGATTTATAAGGATATACATCACACCTATTTTTAAAATTGTAAAATTGAAGGTACCCGTATGTATGAATGGGGCCAATCAAAATATGATAAAGCCATACATGGAATATCTTACAGCAATTAAAAATGAGAGAATATATGTGTACTTATATGGTGAGATTCCCAAAGTATTATACAATATAATTTATTTCTAAACACACATATTACAAAATCCTAAGCTATATAAATGGATGTGTGCCTATAAATAATCTCTTAACACACACACACTAATATAGGAAAATACTTTGAAAAAGATCTGGGAGCATATGTATCTAACTGATAACAGTAGCTAACCTGGTGGAAGGAAGTGAAATTTGAGTGGTGGTCAAGGAGGATTTTAGCCTTATCGGCATTATCTGTATTTTACTAGCATAAACAAATATTTTCATAGGAAAATCGGATTGAAATTCATTTTTCAGGTGAGTGATGACTGATGCACAGTAAATGCCTATATTTAAAGTGCACCATTTGATGAGTTTTGACATATGTGTATATCCATGAAACCATCATTGCAAAAATGACAGCAAACATTTCCATCTGTGTCCCCAGTTTCCTTGCGCCCATTTGTATTCCACCCCTTCCTCTTCCACTGTCCATACACAACCACCATTCTGCTTTCTGTCACTGCAGATTCGTTTTAATTTTCTACAGATTTGTAGAGATGGACTCATACAGTATATGCTCTTTTCAGTCTGGCTTCTTTCAGCATCATGATTTTGAGATTTAATCATGTTGTTGAATGTCTCAATAGTACGTTCCTTTTTATTGGTTAGTAGTATTTTATTTTATGGCATAACACGATTTCTTCATCTATTGCTACTTAACTGTTAATGGATGTTTGGGTTGTTTCTACTTTAGGCTTTTACAAATAAAGTGGCTATGGATATTCACATACAAGCCTCTTAGTGAACATATGCTTTTCTTTCTTAGGAATAAATAGCTAGGAGTGGAGTGAGGTCATATGGTAGGTATATGTTTAACTTTTTAAGAAAATGCCAAAATGCTTTCCAAAGTTGTACCATTTTACATTCGCTCTGGCAGAATAAGTTTCTCTGTAACCTAACACCTTGTCCTTTGGAGGTTTTTTGTTTGTTTTTTTTCAGGCATTCTAGTGGGTAGGTAGTGATATCCCATTTGTGAATTTAATTTGCATTTCTGTAATGACTAAGAATATTGAATATCTTTTCATGTGTATATTAGCCATTCATATATTTTCTTTGGAGAAGTATCAGTATCTTTTTCCCTATTTCTTGGTTGTTTTCTTTTATGGATTTCAAATATGTATACATTTAATATTTATTTTATGTGTATTAAATGTATAATTAAATATATAAATATATATTTAATTAAATATTATAGTAAATATATTAATTATGTATTAAATACATAACTTAAATAATTAAATATATACACATATATTTAAAATCCACAAGAAGGCATCCAATAAATGAAGGCAACAGATTTGAACTTTTGGGTAAAGTCTAAATCCTTTGTGGATATCTATTTTGTAAATATTTGCTCTTAGTCTGTAGCTTGCCTTTGTATTTTCTGAAGTGTCTTTTGAAAAATAAGACATTTTAATTATGAAGTCCAATTTATCATTTTTAATTATACTTGAATTTCATGCCTTATTTCTGAATCTTTGCCTACCCTGTGGTAATTGAAATGTTCTCATGTTTTCTCATAGACATCTCATAACTTTAGCTAGAGGTGATCTAGCTGCCTTGACCTCCTCGGTCTCCAAATTCTATATTCTGACCTCGAGAGACCACCAGTCTGTTTGTGTTTCTTCCTCCCTGCACTGAAGCCTGGGGATACTTCAGGAGTAAGCTAGGACAGTGTCAGGGCTCAACTCAATTTCTTTCTTTCAGGAATTACTGTCCTGATGTCCAATGTCTGAAAAGCATAATTTTACATATTTCGCCTGGTCCTTTAGTTGTTTAAGGTGGGAGGGTGAATCCAGTCCCTGTTGCTACATCATGGCAGCAAGCTGAAGTCTTGAAATGTCTTTTGAAGTTTTAACGTATTTCGTATTTCAATAGCCCCTTTGTATTTCTTTTCCCTGCTTCAAAAAAATTAAGCTTCATAGTTCATTAGAGATAAGGTTAGGATTTTTCTAATCCTATCGTTGAAGCCTTTCCATTTATATGGAAAGTACTACCTCAATATTTAATAATAAAATCATAATGGTGATGGTGGTCATTACTATTGAGTACTCATGTCAAGGCTTGTTCCAAGTGCTTTGTATGTGCTGTCTCGTTTACTGCAATACCCCGTGAGATAGGCAATATTATAATTTCTATTTTGCATATGAGAAAACTGAGCCTATCAGAACCAGGTAGTCTGACTCTTAACTGTATTATTTTATAGTTTCTAAATTTTATTTGTTTAATTCAGATTTGTTCTCCATACTAGAGATTCTGCAGTGACTAATACACACAAACTCTCTCACGTCTTTGAATTTACATACCAAAGGCCTACCTATGATATTGGTGAATTTTCCAGATTCTGGTGAATATAACAGACATGGTTCTTGCTCCTGTAGAGCTTATATTCTGGTGAGCAAAACAAAAACAAAGAGAGTACTTTTTTAGACTTCAGTAGAAAGAGAACATTCTGAGAACTTGACAAGCAGTGGAATGTTAAGGGGTAGTCTAGGCATATGGACAAAAGATGAGAAGTGTTAAGCACAGAGGGAGATGGTTTTGCTGGATACTTGGTACAAGAACTGTGTTTTTATGTTGACAACCAAAGTGGCTGGACAAGAAATATAGCTTTTCTTGCAGATTGTAAGAGTAACCTGCTTTTCTTAGTGGTAATGGGGGAGACGATTACCATGATAACCGTAATACCTAAAATTTATTGAGTGACTAAATGCTAAACAGTTCTAAAAATTATAAGGGTATTACTTAATTTCCATGGCAATCCATTGGAGTGGGTATCATTATTATCACTATATTAAAGTCGAGAAAATTGAGGTTTACTGAGGTATGACTTCATGGACAGGAAAATGCAGAAATTTCACTCAAATACAGGTATTCTGACTCCAGAATATGCACTCTTCACCACTAGAAGCAAGTTTGGTATTAGGAAGTTAATTCAGAAATCAAAAAATGTTTTAGAAGGGAAAGACTCTGGTTGGAGTTGGATGAACAGAGACCCTTAGAACTGAAACACTAGAAACACTAACACTAGAAAATTCAAAAGTGTCTTTGACATCTTGTTCTGTTTTGGTGGAAGTCGGAATTGCATTGGAGCTAGGTTTAGGGTGGAGAAATGTCTTAAAATATTTAAAGTCCTGATAAATTAAAGAGGAATGTGTCTTGTGCAAAATAGTGTGATTTAAAGCCCCAATGAATTAATAATTATGTGCTGAGTGCTCAGTTAAAATAGATTTTGACGTTAATTGTGGTAATCTGTCCAATTAGATAGGTGTCTTTGGGTTAGATTAACGTTTCTCATAACTTTTATCTCTACTATGACATGCTGTTATAATAGACACCTTATATTCTAATAACTATTATTGCTTCAGTGTAACATACATATCCACACATATACATAGATATGTGTATATATACATACACGTGTGCACACATGCACATATGACAAAGCCTGTCAAAGCAGAATGGGCAAATGTAATGATGCAATGTCAGGCCATCAATTCAGAAAAATTGTAGGTTTCATAAAAACATCTAAGAGCTTTTGAGTGTGTAAGTACAGGTAGGGTACTCAAGAGATCTATTTATTAAAAAAATTTTTTTAATTAAATTTAAAAATTTTTAATTTCTTATACAGTTTTTAAAGGTTACTTTCCATTTACAATTATTCCAAAATATTGGCTCTATTCCCCATGTTGTACAAGACATCCTTGAGCCTGTCTTACACCCAGTAGTTTGCGCCTCCCACTCCCCCACCCCGATAGAGCGCACACACACACACCCCCAACGGGTAACCACTAGTTTGTTCTCTGTATCTGTGAGTCTGCTTCTTTTTTGTTATAGTCAATTGTTTGTATTTTTTAGGATCCACATATAAGTGATATCATACAGTATTTGTCAAGAAATCTATTTGAATGATGCTAAAGGGCCATAAAGTAAAAAAAAAAAAAAAAATGCTAAATATGAATCCATTTAATTCCATTGCTTTTGCCACTGAACATCCCAGTATTCATTAGTGTCAGAAACACAAATGGTGGAGAACCATGGCACAATACTATTGGTTTTAATAATATTGTATCCAAGATAGATAATTGTGGCAGAAGGCATTCAGACACCCTTTGCTTAGGTTTCTGAGCTTGAGTACATGAAGAATTAGATTTGAGCGTACCATTGGTAAATTGAAGCACACAGAAATGAGCCCAGTGTTTATAATTCAAGCTGTTTGCTAACTCTGTCTGGGAGGAGATTGAGAGAGATACCCAGGGCTGAGTATAGGATAAGAGACCTAAATCTATCAAGCTCACAGTGGAGTCTTGGTTTTAGAGTTTCTCTCATATTCTGGGAATCTAGTGATGCTGAATATGATTAAGTATACAGTGATATTGCACAATAGGATCCTTAAATACAAACTGAATATTTGCTGCTGCAACTTAAGCAATAGGTATTATCTCTTTTAAGGATGGAGGACAATTTTGCTGTATTGGATTTTTTTTAAGGAACAATTTCAAACAGACAGATAAACATAACACCCATTAAACAACCACAGCTCCATGAAATTTTAACATTTCCATATCCCACTCTCCTTTTTTTCCACCTCCAAAGAAACCTGTGCCCTAAATTTAGTATTTAATGTGCCCAAGAGTATTTTAACACTTTGAAGTTATCCTGTGAAGTTATATGTTGTCTGTGAAGAAACATAAATGTCTTTATTTTCCATGGTATTTTGTAAATGGTACCATATTGCACATATCCTCCTACAACTTGATTTTTCTTTCAATATTTTCTTTTTGACACTTAACCATATTGAACATTTAACTAAAGTTCATTTATTTGCTTTGTGGTGTCACATTATATAAATATACTGCAATTTATATATCCAATCTTCTGTGAATGGTTACTGAGTTCTTATTTTCAGTCTTTCACCATTGCAAGCAGTGCTACAATGCGTAGTCTTATACAGGTTTCTTTGTTCACGTGACTGTTTCCTAGGTCTAGGTAAACAATCCTCTGTGTGTCTCTAGATAAACTTTTGATGCAGAGAAGTTATTGATATAGTCAAATTTATCAACAGTTTCTTTTGTGGTTGTGTTTTTTGTGGCTTGTTTAAGAAATCTCTGCTAGAATAAACATTCTAAAAATTTCAAAGGTTTATATCTCTAAATTTAGGTCTCGAAAGCAACAAGTATCCAATTTTATCTTATTTTTTCCTTATGCATATATGGTTGTCCCAGCATAATGGTTTTTTGTGCTATTCATTCCTTCTTTGCTAATTTTTATAACACCACCTTTCTCATATATGATTCTCTGTCTTGTTGGATTGGTCCATTTACCTAAACCTGTGTGAAGAGCATGGCATCTCAGTCATTATATGAAGGCTTGAGATCTGGTGGGGTTAACATCACCACTTCATCCCACTGTGTTCTTTTTTAAGAGTGGTTTGGTTATTCTTGACCCTTTGGGCTTCAATATAAACTGTAGAATCAGTGGACAATTCCAAAAGAAAATGTTTGGATTTTGATTTTTATAAATAAATTACTGGATAATTAAATTATAAGTTAATTACTGGATAATTAACATTTACAAGAATTTAATTTTTCTACCTGAGAACATAGAAACTCATAGAAACTTTATTCCTGAATAAACTTCATTTATTCAGAATTATTTCATATCTTTTAGTAAAATTTTCTTCATGTAGGTCTGCATACATTTGGTTTAATGTATCTCTAAATACTGTTTTTTTTTGTTCTCAACAATACTATTTACTTCAATCTATTTTAATAAGAGGTTTTAATCAATTGTCACTAGTGTACAGAAAAATGATGTTTGCGTTTTTAAAATAATTGCTAAGCTTTTATGATTCCAAATATGTAGCTGTAGTCTCATTTGGATTTTAATGGGAATCATAACTTAGTAAATAAAGTTGTCAATTTTTTTTTCTGTTCCAGTGTTGTTTTACCTTTTGTTTTGATACAAAAACAATGTTGCATTGGAGCAGTGAGAGAGATATCCTTGTCTTGATCCTAACTTTAATTGTGTAGAAGTATAAAACTATACAGTTCTAAGGTAAATACTTGAATTATGTATTACTTAATATATTTTAAAAACCTCTGCTTTAAAAATTGTGTTAATTCGTATTTTATGTAAGTTAAACTACACTTCTTTTATATTGAGCCTGATTATGCATAAATAAAGGCAAAGGGCACAATTCTTTAAAAATAAAGTTTATTTAAAAAATAATTATTGCACTAATTAAAATAGATCTCAGTTTCTAAAGGATCATAAAATTTTAGGAAGTTTCTGAAAGTCAGAATCATTCAAGGTCAGGATGACTCATGCTTGAAAGTAATTTTGTGTATGCCTGTAGGTGTTTGTATAAGCATAAAAAAAGTATGTGAAATGGTAATGACTATTAATAATAGTTACTCCAAGGGGTTGATTTTATAAGAAGGTGTGGACTTATGCAGATTATTAACTTTATACTTTGAATTATTTGACTTGCCAAAATAAGCAAGAATTACTTCCGCAATTTAAATCATCAAATGAAGTGAAATGAATAAATAAATAACAATAATCACAAGCCAGACCACTCAGTGGGATGTTATAGTATACCTTTATGCATTCTATGAGTGATTGGAATAAACTGAGTATACATTTCCTTCAAACTCTGGGGTCATACAATCCTAAATAAAATGACAATAATCTCTCTTTTGTTTGCTGTACCCAACCTGTATTTAATTTCCACACCCAGAGTGAGATTTGTCAAGCTCCAGAGTCTGGGTTTCTACTGACATCTTACTCTCTCCGGTGTACATGGCAGAAGAGAAAGGTAACATCAAAAGATGTAGTCATTGGGAGATCATCTAACTTCTCAGATAACCCCAAGAGCAGGGATTCCAGAAGGACGTCACAGAAACTCAGGAGTCAAGCATCAAACTTTACTTGGCAAGCACTGTGCATTTATCCTTCCTTCACACAAAACTAAGCAAGTAAACCTTGACTTTTAAGTGATGATTTTGGGGAACAGTATTTAAGTTAACTGCAAGTGATCAATAATTTTTTTTTTTACTATAAAAAATACCTGAACTTAACACATACATTTTGAAAATTTACTTTGCCTTTCAAAATACTTTATATAAACCTGCTAGTAAATTATTATGATTATTTATTCTTTCATTAGTAGAACATTTTTGAACATGTTTTAAATTTCAAATACTGATCACTCTAGGTAATAAGGAAAGCAAAGAAGAAAATGTATTCTCTACCCTGAAGGCTTTTGATAAATGCATTATCTGATTTTTTTCTGATGATTTTCTTCACTGGAGTTGTGCAATACTGTTTTGTTTTGTTTTTTTCAATTTGAAAGCATCTTAAAATATAGTTCTTTTCTACCAATAACACACTTCTGCTCTTCGCCACGTAGTTGTCCTCAGGCCAAACACTGTTGTTTTGTGATCTTGTCTGTCCTTTCGGCTTTCCGATTGACTTTAAACTTTATTTTAAATGTTATTTTCTTATAAATGTAACGTTTAGAGATGGATACAAAAGGAGCAGGGTATTTTGTAAAAGTATGTATTTAGTGAACGATTCAGAGGTCTGGGACTTAAAATTGCAGGCAGGGCATGTTTTTTTAAGGGATTACAAAGTTAGTGCTTTTGTGTAAATAACCTGATCTCTGTTGTGTTCATTTGTTTCATATTTAAAATCGGGTACTAAGGATGCTCACCTTTAAGGATACGGGTGAAAATCAATTGAAGTAAAATATGAAAATTCTTTGTTTACTTTAAAGAGTAATAAAATCTTAAGCCATGGAAGCAATTGTAAAGACCTTACAAACTTCGTTATAAAATAAATAAATGAGGTATCTAATGGTAATTATAGTTAACAATACTCTATCATATACTTGAAAGTTGCTAAAAGAGTGGATCTTAAATGTTCTCACAGCGAGAAAGAAATTTTCTAGTATGTGAGGTGGAGGGGGTGTTAGCTAATGTGAGGGTGGTAATCATTTCACAATATATAAGTGTATCAAATCAACATGTTGTACATCTTAATTTTACACAGTGTTAAATGTCAATTATATCTTAATAAAGCTGGAAAAAATAAATGGAGGATAGTATTATTCCTACAGCATTCCTTATGGCATTTAGAAGACAGAGTTCCCAATAAAATTAGTATTTTCTAAAGATAAAACCGTATAACCTCTGTAATAAAAACCCATGCTTCAAGACAAATTTAAACAAAAATAATCAAATATTTATTGAGCCTATTCTGTGTACCAAGCAGGATGCTAGGAAGGCCCTGGAGATAACAACAGATGTCGTCTCCGCCTTCACAGAGCTTACAGGTTTTATATCGAAGTAATTGCTCCAAAACATCAAATTCAGAATAAATCATGGAAGCATTGCGGAAAATTTACAATGTAAACAAACATGAATGTATCATGCAGTTCACAATGAGGGTAAAATAGAGGCATCAAAATAGCTCCTCTTGGGGAAAGAGGAATGCATGCTGCTGATTGCACAGAAATAGAACTGTATCCCAAGCAAATGTGCCATCACAGTGATAGGCACTGTGGGCGAGAAGTGGCTGAGGCCTGAGCCAGGTTTCCCAAAGGGATCACTCTCTGTGAGGCAAAATGAAAGAATCCGGAATATCACACATCAAAGGACACCGAAGCTTATTGGTCATCTCTTTCTAACTAAACTTGCATGTTCACGTGGTAACACCCACCTCCCCCAGCACATTCATCTGAGAACAGCTGCAGAATTAGATTGCTTGCATTTCATATTATAAAATATACTCTGCATCTTCTAAACCATAATGTAAATAAAAGAATCTGTCACTTTAAGAAGAGACCAAAGCAGAAAAGCCACACAGTTAATTGCAGAGATGTGAAGACAATGTATGATAAAATATAACTCCCATGGCTCGTTGACAAAATACAAAACATATCTTAATAAAACGTTCCTTTGACATGACTGTAGGAGTAGTTCTCTTGCTTCACCATTAAGTATAATGCTGAATATTTATAAAACAATATTCATCATCCTTCTTAATCCTTAAGCACTAGAAACATTCTCATAAAAGTCAGGAAGAAAGGGAGGCACGATCATTGATTATTTAACATTGCTCCAGATGTACTAGCCATTTCAATTAGAGAAGAGAAAGAAATATGAGGAACCCATACACACAGGAGAAAGGAGGCAACAAGATTATTATCATTACTTGCAGATGATCAGGATGCATTCCTGGAAATCCCTAGCCTAGCAAATGACATTGAACACTATTAGAAAACATAAAATAGGTCAGTAAAGTTACTGATCACAAGATTAACAAAAATAAATAGGTTCCCAAGATAGAACACAAACAGCCATTTTAAATATGCACACACACCGTATGCATGAACATGCCTTTTTGGGGGCAAGGAATTCTCGAATAGGGAGGGTTTGTTTATCCTGTCCTCAATTCGTGACACGTTGTTGCATAGGGTCTGTGCGAGGCCACTCTCTGGTTTATTTAGTTATTTCGTTAATTCCCTTTTATCTCTCTACCCACTAACATTCCCCTAACACCCTAATAGACAAATCTGCTTGATGTGTTCTTGCAAAATGCTGTGGTTACGCTAATGCTGGTATGTTATTCCTTCATGTTCATGTACACATTTTACCTAGACACTCTCCCAGTGACAACAGATTAATTTTTCAATTAAAAAGTTATTTTGAAAAGATGGGCTCTTAAAAATGTATATTTCTGATGTTCCAGGTGTGGGCTTGTGTTCTGATTGCCTCCTATACACCCACTGGTGAGGGCGGGCTACGGGACCTAAATGGTAGGAGGGGCCAAACCCATGATACTAACACTGGACGGTGAGAGTCATAGCAGTTGTTGAGTCACATACAGCCACATTCTCGGAGGGGAGGACACCCCACACTATTCAGGGACACACACATGAGTGCTACTCTCCAGAGCGGAGTGACCAGGAGGGCTGTAGGAGGCTGGCTTTGTAGGACCAAGGAGGAGAGGTGCTCCCTGGTTTGTATGTGATTGGCTTATCTGAATACTTTTGTGTGCGATCAGGGAAGCTAAACCCATTAAATTGATGACCAGGCGGAGGGCAGCTGTCCAGATGTTAGGGGAACTGGGTGGGGAGTACATCAGGCCACAGCAGGCAAACTCATGGTTAGGACTTCAGAGCCCTGCAAGGATCAAAGATGTCAAGGCAGCACGTGAAGTTTTAGACTTTACAGTACAGCTTGGAATTCTTACCCTATTTCTCATGTCAAGGTCTCCCAAAGGCACCATAAAAGTCATTCTTTTTATTTCTTCCCTAACGACATTTGAACAATGCCCGGTTAGTATTTAAGGTAAGACAACCCTCCCTCCTGCTTCATTGCATTCATTCCAATGCAACATGGGTCTGCGCTGGTATTTCTATGTTTCAAATGCATAAAACATTCATACATGCTGATTTTCTTGCTAGATCTCCTGTAAACCTCATTTGAAAAAAGAGAAGTGGTTCATAAAAGGTGTGATTTCCTATGGCTGTCGCTAGAATGGGCTGAGAGAGGTGGAGTGGTTTTATGAACTTCTCTTCCATCCTTGAAAACAATTCGTATGCTAGAGAAGAAGTCCTTTGATCAGCAGACAATACGGGGCTGAAGACAGGGGATGACAATGGGAAGTATACAGTTTCATACTGAGGGAAAAAATCAGACCCGCTTTTGGAAATGATAACGACTGGAATGCAGAGGCTCAGAGGATTTAACGGAGAAGAAAAATAGGTGCTCTCCTGTGCAATGTAGAGAAAGTGTTTCTAGACTGCTCTTCTTAGCGTAAAATAGGCCATGTGATCTGACAAGGTCGGGGGATGTGTCTGGACAGCAGCCCCAGCTTGTAGCACCTGGGGAAGGGAGAGCAGAGTGGGAGGCAGAGGTGACACTGGGGCCACCCATGGGTAGTGGAGAGAAGAGGGCATAGACAGGGTGACGACGTGTGTGAGCCAACCTTGATCACTGTGCTTCCTGGGTACCAGGAGGGAGTTATCTAGCTGTGTCATCCATCTAAGTATTTTGTAACATTCATGAGGTTTCTGTAACCCTGTGGCAGGAAACCTATGCTTCTCACTTACGTCATCCTTTTTTAGCAAGTGATCCAAGTCAGCGTGTTTACATGCCTCAGGGATTCAGGGAAAATGAACTGACTAATTCCTGAGCACCTCCTCTCTGGGTTTTTCTAAGATGGGCAAGCATTAAACACAAGATTTTGATCAGTTCTGTGAATGTAAATAGATGTAATAACTACCTCACAGCTTTTTAGTCATACTCATTTATGTTTGTCTACTTATAATTGCATTTGTAGGTACATCATCCCTTATTTATCTAATGTGTAAAGAGGCCTTATGAATCATGAGGTATTATTATACATGTTGCTTTTAGCATATTTCCTTAAATCGGGGTGATTTTATAGAACAGCAGAGGGAGGAAGAAAGGAAAGGATCTCATGCTCACTGTATAGCCGAGTATCTCACACTATAATGGGTGTTTTATAATCAGAAATCCTGAGTTTAAACACCTATGTCACATTACTAGTAGAGGGACCACTGTTAAGTTTCTTAGCATTTCTCAAACTGTTTACTCATTGATGAGTGACTCATAGGACTGAAGTTAGAATTAGATCAGGAGAAAGTACGTTGACCTAACTCACTGAGCATCAGTGCTTCATGTAATAGATGATCCGTATAAAGGATTTTCTCAGGGAAACCAAAGAAGAAAAGAATATTTATTTATTATAATGGAATATTGTATATTCAATCTAAGTATTTCTATTTAAAAATATCTAAATGGTGCAGAACCAGTACAGAGTACAAAATTGCTGGGTTTTATCATTGCTATATTTTAGTAGGGGAAATGTGAATTTCTTTAGAAATATGTAAAACTCAGTTAAGGGAAAAGTCTAACAGACATTAGTGTTGATTAGGTATTATCTTACATAAAAGGTACCTCTAGTATTAAAAGACATATCTTTCTAGAATTAGTCTGGGTTGTGGAAACCTGAGAGTTATACAACCTGGTTCCATTCCAGGCTCTGTCATTAATTTGCTCACAAAGACCCTCTGTCCTTTCTTTTTTCATCTGAAAAGTGAGGGGGCTACCTTAGTTGGAGTCTACTGTAGACAGAATAATGGCCTCCAAAGGTTCATATTCTAATCCCCAACACCTATGAATATATTATCTGTCCAAAGGAATTTTTCAGATGTAATTAAATTAAGGATTTTTGATGGGAAACATATTCTGGATTATATGGATGGACACAGGGTTCTATATAAGATGACAGAATCATCAGAGTCAAAGGAGACGTGATAATAGGAGCTTGGATCAGAGTGATGTGATAAAGGGGCTTGAGCTGAGGAACTGAGTGCCCTTTAGAAATTGAGAAGTGCAATTAAAAATTTATTTATTCATCTGTCAAAGCACATTTGGGCTGTCAAGCCAGATTTTGGCTGTTACTACAAATACAGCTGCAGTGAACATTCACGTATAAGTCTTTGTATGGACATGTCCTTTCATTTCTCTTGGACAGATAACTAAGAATTGAATCTGGGTCATATGACTCATGTATGTGTAACCTTTTAAGAAACTGCCAAACTATGTTCCAAGGGGTTGTACTATTTTTCTACTCATTGCCAGCACTTAAAATGATCAGACTTTTAAATTTATGCCTTCTAATAGATGTGTAGCGATATGCTGCTGTTCTTTTAATTTGCATTTTCATTTCTCTGATGACTGATGTTGAACATCATTTCATGTGCTTATTTGCCATCCATATTTATTCTTTAGTGATGTATCTAATCAAAACTTTTACCCATTTGTTATTGGTTGTTTCCTTGTTTTAGAATTTTGAGAATTCTTTGTATATTACGGATGCAAGTCCTTTATGATATATGAGATTTGCTGATATTTTATCCTAGTTAACGGCTTGTCTATTCATTCTGTTGAGAGTATCTTTTAATTTGAATTATTTAAAATTTACTGAGGTCTCTTTTTTGCCCAGAAACAAAAAACTATATTTGTCCATGTAATTAATACTTCTAGTGCTTCTAATTCTTTTATATAGATCCAGAATTTCATTTATTATCATTTACTTTCTGCCTGAAGGACTTTTCTCACCTGAATTGGTATGACAGACAGATCTACTGTTTCTTGACTACAAAAGGCAAAAAATAACAACTTTGTTTTTTTTTTTTTAGCAGCAACATCTACCAATCCTGCTTCAGCTTCCCAAAATCACTGATCTAATCTTTACTTAGACTAGTATTTCCTAGATATTTATGTTTTACAGGGAAAAAAACCCTTACCTGCATTTATCTTTCTCAAATAAGAACTAGGGGCTTACATACTACCATTATCTATATCACCAAAATTTTATAAACGAAAAATATTAGAATAAGAGGACTTTTGTATAACCAAAGTGTAACTTTTTGAAAATTCCTATTTTTTTTTCTTCTTCTTGCTTCCCAGGAAATGGTGGAAGTTTTGCTTTGGTCCATCACTCATCTGGGAATCACATTGGAAAGCCACCATCACAGAGTACACACAAAAGAATCTGAATCAAGGATAGTGAACTGGCTTATCTGAGAGACAAAATAATGTCAACAGCAGGTATCTTGCCCCTAAGGAGTCAGTTCTCCACTGCAGGCTAGGGATGGATTCAGTTTCAGATTTTATACTTTACATTTTTCATCCACAAGGTTCATCTTCCCTCTCCCAGAAACTTCCACTTATTAAGTAGTTATCACCATGTTGAGTCATGTTACATGCATCCTGCATGGTCTCTAGCACCATGTCAGAGTGATGTATCACTGCTCCTGGTTTTCAGGGTGTGGATACTCTTATCTAGGCTTAGGTTCTTTGTTTCATTCCCAAAAGAAGAGAATAAGTTCCCCAGACTGGTGAAGATGTGAAAACTGGTCTCTGAAAATTTATAATTGATACTGATAATAAAGGCACTAATCGTATGTTTTACCAAAGTTTTACACACTCATTAGGTATGAAAGGAAACTTATAGCATAAATAAAAACTCTTCAAACTTGTGACACCCCAAATCCCTTCAGCTCTCTCATAATAATGTCTGAACTTGCTTAATTCACAAAAATGAATAAACACACACACAATTATTTTAATATATGAATAAGAATTTTTCAGACCTAATTTTATTAGACATAACTGGTTAAGTTTTCCTAGTCATCCAGGTTTCCTGCCTCTTCCTCATGAGAAATAATTAACTAAGGCCAAGGTCGTATCAAGCCATTCGTTTTTAAATATTATTATTGCTTCAGCTTCTCCCAGGTACATTGACCCTTTTAAGTCTTCCTAGAATGAGAATGGTAACTTTTTTCCAAGAGTCATTTTTTTGAAGCCGAATGAATTTGCAGTGATTTAAAGAACAGTTATTATTTCTACCCACTTAGTTCAAAATAAAGTATTTTGCCATATAAATTAGAGGAAGGAAAATAATTTTCACTGCTAGAGCATAAAACAAATTAGACATAATGGTACATAAAAGGCAAACCATAATCACTTTCTTCAAAATTAATGCCTTTTACAGGATATGAAGTCATTAAACAAAAACGTGTCATAACATTTTTAACCTATTCTAGTTTCCGTGCTCCAGAGACCTATCTACTTTCTGTTGACCATGTTCTGTGAAGCCAGTGCCAATAATTAAATTGCATTGTACAAAACTTACAGTGATCTAATATGGCATGAAGCCAACTCTTTCCTTTCATTTAAAAAAATTTCAATTACTACTTTATTTCTTGACTCTAGAAATTTCTTTTAACAAAATGATTTTATTACAAAATTCATTTTTCTCAGTGGAATATGGGACCTCTCCTCTGTGAAAGCTAGCTTATGTTCACAAAAATATGGGCATAAAATATTTTGCTTGTAATCATGTTTTTTCAGCAAGGGCAGAATACATTAGACTTCGAATATCCATATAATGGGATTATCAGATGTGCATATAATCATAGTCACATGTGATTGTGTTAGAGATTCCAATGTGGATTTTCTAGAATTTCAGGTGAAATACTGCTCTAAATCTAAGCCTGGTTAACCCTGTGCTGGCCGTGAGTGATGCCTATTGATACAGCTGCAGTCTTATTCTCTCATTATATATATTACGTTAAGGTTTTAAATCTTGCTGAAATTTACTTTTTTATGAGTGGTAAGAGGTGTGAACCTAATTGCATTTATTCTCCAAATGTTTAGCAATTATTCCAGAAACACCATTGTGTCCCTATTAATATAATAAATGTATTTAATGTATATGATATATGTATAACATCTATAAAAACATTTATATATTTCAGCAAGGGCATAATACATTAGGCTTCAAGTGTCCATATAATGTGATTATTTTATACATACATACATGCTATGGAGCATACATGCATGCATGCTATGGACAGCATGCATAAATAAAACCAAAAGCAAAGGTGATAAAGAAAGACATTGATAAATTTACTATACCAAATTGTATTGTTTATGACAAAAGTCACCATAAAAATGAAAAGACTATTTAGATAAAATATTTTGGGTAAAAACAGTTGTTCATTGATTAAGGACAAAATTTAATATTCTGAGTTCATAAAGAGATCCTAAAATCTCAATAGAAAAGTAGATTTACAACAGGTTATTCTCTGAAGAGGAAATGCAAATGACCATTAAACATAGAAAGAGATGCTTAACCTCACTTACATTTGGAAAACAATTAAAATAACTGATACACCTACTTTCATATATCAGATTATCAGAAATTGAAAGATCTGATAGTATCAAGTGATTGAGAGGTAGGTACTCTCATGAACTTTCCCTATGGGAATACAATTTAGACTATTTATTTGGGCAGTCAAGCTCTATTAAAATTTAAACTATTTGTCCTCAAGTATTCCACTTTTCCATCTCTCTCCTGAGATTCACTCATACTTGATGCATATACAAGGATGTTCATTTCAGTATTGCTTATAAAGCAAAATAGCAGAACTTGCCTATATATCCAACAATAGATATTAAACTATAGTACATTCATAGTATGAAATTCTACACAGTAATTAAAGAAGAGACATAGGGTAGAAAAAAACAATGATGCATATAGTACAAATCTTTTATGTAAAGAGAAAACATGCAAAAACCATAGATGTATACATATATATACGTACATACATATATATGTATATATAACATTACTATATCTCTAGGTAAAGTTTTTGTAAATACGTAAGTAGGAAAGATCTGGAAGAATCACAAATCTTGCCAGGTCACATCTGGCAAGAATACCAACAGACACTTTGACTTTATTTGAGTTACTTGATTTTTTTTTAACTATATGAAAGAACTGATACATTATTTGGCTAACCAAAAAGAGAAATATTTACTTTAAAAATACGTCTAATCTATGTTTCTAACCAATATTATTATGTTAGTAAATTATTTTTTACTTGCAGGCATTGGATTTGAAAAGTAGGGCCAGTGGAGTTTGAAACAAACAAAATGACAGTCCAAAAATTTAACCACATGGATTTAAGATCTCTAGACTAAAATTACCATTCTCTCCTACACTGACGTTATATGGCAGAACAGGGACCTAGATTAAGGACCCAAAGATTAAAATTTCCATTTATGGTAGCCAGAGTTAGAGCTTTGTGTTAATAAAACTATGTCTGCAGAGAGTGTAACTGTTTACAGTAAGTTCAAATGTAAAACCTCTTTAATTCTAGGAGTGGCAAGTCCTTGGGATGCTACTCTTCTTTGGCTAAGAATGTAATTTATATTATTTGAAAGGAAATAAAACAAATTTACACAGAGAATGAAAGACCTGTCAAAGGATTTCATATATCTTTATCAAATGCAATGTCCGAATAATATTTGACTATCTACATTTCCTCCTGCTCTCTGCTTGAAGTTGAATATATTGGGATTGATATGGCTGCAAATAACTGTAAACCCACTAAATGTCTTAGTTGTAAGGGTATTTGATATAGTAAAAGAAGGCTAGAGGTAGGTATAATCAGATTTATTTTAGAGGTTCAATGATATCAAGAATGCAGGATTTACATGCTTCTGCTCTACAATGATCAAAGTGTTGACTTTTCATTCTTGTGCTTTATTGCCTCACTGTTGCAAGATAGTTGTCACAGCTCCAGGCATCACTTCTCCATTCCAACCTCTTAACCTCAAAAGAAAGATGTAGGAAAAATGCCTTTTCTTTCTGCAAGTTATAGCTATTTATCTGCAGAGATATTCTCTCCACAAATTTCCCCATTAGAACTCCCTTTTATGTCATTTTACCTGGAACTTAAGTTCTAATGGTTATGCATACTATCAAGCGACTTCCATGGTTATGCATACTATCAAAAATACATGGAAAAGGGGACTACTGTTATCATGGTTGGCTTTGACTAATATTGATTTATTTACTAGAAACAGTAAAGGGACATAATTCCCCTGAATCTAAAGGATCTACACTTGCTTCCATGAGTGAATCAGCATTACTTAAATAAGGAGAAAGGGGGGAGGGGGAGAGTTGCCTAGCCTCTGAACAATGGGAATCTTGGTTGTTCATGTAATCTTGGTTCTCAAAGTAGCATTGCTCTCTGAGGGCTAAGAATTAAAGACAGATTGTTTGTACATATCAGCTTATTCTGTAGCCTCCACCTGCAGATCTAATTTTAGACAAAAAGGAGGAAAGATCTTCCAACACTTTTTATTTCACTTCATAGGGTAGAATTGTAAGTCCAGTTGAGGTCTCAATTGTGCCATCTTTTTACCTTATTTGGGGTAGAATTCAGTTGTCTTGCTGCCCGGTTAACCAACAAACTCTGGATTAAGGTATTCCTAATTATAGCAGTGAGTGCCAGGAGCTATGAAAAGGGCATTTCTGTACTATCCCATGTAATCCTAACAAAAAACCAATGAGGTGGCAACTCTGGGAGATTTGCAGGGCATTCCTGGAGTAAGGGCTCAGTGATCAGAAGATTACTTAGAGAACAGAAAATCAGAGCAATTCTCAAGGGGCTCTTTTCATGGCTCATAAAAGTACTTGATGGACATTATTCTGTCTCAGAGGAGACCTCAGATATTTAAAGGTCAGAATATTCTTGTTTCCAGTTCTACTGTTATTTAGATAGTGCTAAGTGTATATTGGTACATTCTTCTTCTGACCCTCCCCACTTAGTTCTAAACTTCATACATTCAGTCTTCCCTTTGTTAGCAGTCTATATTAATGCAGTTTTTACACACTGAATTAGATTTTTCTTTCTTGGCTAGAATTATATTTAAGTCCTGCTTCTGCTCAGAAGCTTTGGTGACTTTGATTGGATTTGGGAATTCCCAAATTTTCTCAGCCTTATATTTATAGACAAGCAATGAGCTAAATACATATATGGAAAAATGTGCTATTTTTAAATTACTTGTCCTGTATTCACTCTTAGAAGTTAAGCTTATTTTCGTGCTTCAGATGTGATTTAATTAGTTTGATGTTCTGACATGTCTTTTTAAAAAATTTTATTTATTTTTTTGGCTGTTGGGTCTTTGTTGCTGCGCACAGGCTTTCTGTAGTTGCAGCGAGTGGGGGCTACTCTTTGTTGTGGTGCATGGGCTTCTCGGTGCAGTGGCTTCTCTTGTTGTGGAACATGGGCTCTAGGCGCGGGGGCTTCAGTAGTTGTGGCTCGTGGGCTCAGTAGTTGTGGCTTGCGGGCTATAGAGTGAAGGCTCAGTAGTTGTGACCAATGGGCTTAGTTGCTCCGAGACATGTGGGATCTTCCCGGACCAGGGCTCAAACCCGTGTCCCATGGATTGAAAGGCAGACTCTTAACCACTGCACCACCAGGGAAGTCCCCTGACATGTCTTAAAATAATTTTTGTTAGTTGTGGGATGGGAAAAGAGAGAAGTGAACAAGGGTGAGATCCCTTGTTAAAGAGACTAGAATATCAAATGGGACTGTAAGTAGTTATGTAATAATTCTAACAGTAGAGTTCAGTGATTTCTGTCCTGGAGCTTCCTAATTACAAGTATCCATTATTCTCTGAATCTTCAATATGAGGACTTAAAAAATTGTTTCACTGTCTGAATAAAAAACCTATTATAACAAATCCACAAGCCAAACTAGACAAAGAATTTAAGTTATATTTCAGTCCTGGTAAGAGATTGTAGAGTACACCACAGTCAGCCATGGCTTTTTTGCCTATAAAACCACATCTTTTTAAAACATAGTTGCATTCTTGCTTTCCTTTTCCCTTCCTTATTAAGTGAAAATGTTCTACGGAAGTCAGCAGAGAGAAAATGAGACTTTCAAAGGCATAACCCCTCCCACCCACATCTTAGAAGGAAAAAAAATGTAAAACAAAGAAATGCACATTGGAGTGAATTCATAAAAGTCATTAGTAGAGTCATGCAGACACTCCCATAAAAATTGACACAAAGCAGAAAAGCATGGATTTTACTAAAAAGTCTAGATTCTGTGAAATCTGTGATAAGAGTAGATAACTGATAGCTTCACACAGCATAGAATCTATTACTAAAGGATTTGATATTTTTTTGTTTAGACAAAGACGAGAAGCCCCAAATAGTTACTGCCAAAGATTTAAAAGTTATTTCATCTTATGCAGGTATCAATAAAATGATGCCATGTGTGCATGATCATAGTATAAGCAGCTATACAACATTAAAAGTGCAATTACAGGCGCTGTCTCATGCCATTGGGAGCTGCCTGATCACAGCATTGAGTACCCATGCTGAGATTTTTCACCCCATTGCTTCTTCTACAATTTTAGATGATGGGATTTCATGTGTTGTCCACAGTACTTGGTAGTGGTGGTAACATCTGCTAGTTTGAAAAATACTGAAACCTGGACTTAGAAGTAGCCTATAGTCAGTGTGGTTTAAATGTTGGAACCTCCCTGGTAGAACACAGAGGAAGGAATCTGAATGTTCCAGGAAATGGGATTATTGAATCTATTATCTACTCGCTCTGCTATTCCCTCAACCTGGAAGGACCCAAAGAAAACTCCCTTCACCCAGCATAAGGAAATGTTGGTGAGGGTACATCAACATCCTTGAAAATCTTGAGATGATGAACTTTTGGGAATAATGGATCCCAGGGTGGTAGAGGCCAGTGTCAGTACTTAACTATCAATGATATGACATGTTCAGTACATCCTAAGGGTAGAAGATTTGACCCACAAGAAGGGTAAACATGTTTAATTGATCATGGATTCCTTAGGGGAAAATAGAGGGGCAGCTTACGGCATACTGTGCTTGACATATATGAGGAGAAACCTAACTGTTCTAGTTTCTAGACATAAGTTGGTGTACAGAGCTGGAATCCCTTAACATGGGTCGCTTTGAAAAAGAACACTGAAGCGCTGCCACAGTTATATTCTATGAAACTTTCCTGCAGCTATCCTCTGAGGCACCTGCAGCCCATCGTGAGGGTAATTCTGTGTGATGAAAGGGAAATGGCCATTGGAATTTCAGACATATCCTTTGGTTATTTCTCCAGTTCCATGTTGTATAGTGGGAAGTATAGCAACAGGCATTTCCCCGTTCTAGTGGTCTCCTGATCAATGAAGGGGCAAAGATGGTAGAAAAGGGCAAGAGGAAGCCTCTGGAACTACCTCCATCCAGAACTAACACCAACCATTGATGAATCTACAAAACTTTCACAACCAGTAATATATCCCTGGAGGAATTATGGAAGTTAGTTCTAGTTCTGTTTCTATAGTCTTGAAAGATACAAGGAGGATGGTGATTTCTACTACCACATCTCCATTTAACTCAGCTGTTCGGCCAGTGCAAAACCCAGGTGAGTTGGGAAGAATTTTATATTTTCACAGATATAATTAGACAGTTCCAAATATGATATATTTATCAGAGCATCTTGATGCAGCTCCAATTGTAAATTAGAATAAATTATTGTTGTTGTTCAACCTAATAGTAAAAGACCATTTTTCAGGGACGGCAGTATATCTTTATTGTCTTAACTTTGAAATAGGTCATGTCGCCTGCTTTTAGTTAAGATACATTAAAGAGGATTCTTAATCGTATTGATATCCTATAGGACATTCAGTTCATTTGTTACATTAAAGGTATTATACTAAATGGACCTGGTGAAGCAAGCATTCTTATTAAGACACATATTTGCCAGAGGACGGGAGATAAACTTACATGAAAGATAAGATCCTTGAATTTTCTAGGGTCTAGTGCTATGTCAGGACATCCTTGCTAAAAGGAGGAACAGGTTTTTGCATCTGGTACTGCATGGTAAAAGAAATAAGAATAATCCTTGGTGTGCTTCTTTGGATTTTTGAAGATATATAAGCAGTGTTTGGGTGTGTTGCTTCGATCATTCATAGTTTTGAGTGGGGACTGGACCAAGAAAGGTCTTTTGCAGCAGGTCTGGTCAGATGCAAGCTGTTCAACTTCTTGGGTTTCATGATTCAGTAGACCCATTGTTATTGGAAGTGTCTGACTTAGACGGGCATGCTGTTTAGAGCCTTTACCAAGCCTCAGATCTCCCTAGAGTTTGTAGTAAGGACATGATTTATTTTGCAGCAACTATCCTCCATTTGTTGACTTATATATACTACCAAATGTGAAATCGATAGCTAGTGGGAAGCAGCCGCATAGCACAGGGAGACCAGCTCAGAGCTTTGTGACCACCTAGAGGGGTGGGGTAGGGAGGGTGGGAGTGAGACGCAAGAGGGAAAAGATATGGGGATGTAGGTATATGTATAGCTGATTCACTTTGTTATAAAGCAGAAACTAACACACCGTTGTAAAGCAATTGTACTCCAATAAAGATGTTAAAAAAATAAAGATAAAAACCATAAAAAATAAATAAACTATCCTCCATTTGCAGAGTGGCTCCTGACTTGCTTAGCGGAGACTTAATTCTTGACTATTAATTAGGTGCCAAGTGACTGTGTGACCCCAGATGCCCATCAAAAGCTGGGTATTATTTGATCAAATAAACCATAACATTGGGCATGGACAATAACATTTCAATTTAAAATGTAAGTGTGTGACAGCCTGGAGGGGTGGGATAGGGAGGGTGGGAGGGAGGGAGACGCAAGAGGGAAGAGATATGGGAACATATGTATATGTATAACTGATTCACTTTGTTATAAAGCAGAAACTAACACACCATTGTAAAGCAATTATACCCCAATAAAGATGTTAAAAAAATAAAAAATAAAAAAATAAAATGTAAGTGGCCCATAGGAGATTGTGTTTTAGCATGTCCAGAAAGCATAAGCAAATCACTGAACACATGGCTCAGATTCCCATAGTAGCTGTTCGTATAGCTCTTTCTTCAAATTTGGCTTCATGAGGATTTTCCTATGAATAGAATAACGTATTTATTGCCACCTTTCCCACACAACATTGCTTCCAGGGGCCACATTTTGCAACAAAGGGAAATACGACAATGATTCATATCAATATAAATCACTACTTTTCCAACATGCTTCATTACTTAGAAGCAGTTGGCTTGATGTACTTGAAATGGCTGGTTTAGGAACTAAGTTATGCATGCTGTTTTATGGAAAGTAATATATAATTGAAACTAATGGATATATGCTACCATTTTCCCATAGCCAGAGTGCAGATGTTCTGGAACTAAAAAGTATAGGTTAGAGTGGCCCCAACTTTTGTTTTACTATTGTTTTTTATTCTCTTGCTCTCAGTGTTTTCAGAGGTCCTAGTGCACAACAGTGGAATGTGTCCATCAAGGTATATGGGAAATACAGTTATGGTTCTACTAAGTTGGAAGCTAGCCCTGCCTCCTGGCCGTTTTAATGTCCTCCTGCCAACGAGCAGAACAAGGCCTTACTCTGTTGGCTGGAATGATTAAACTTGGGGACAGTGGGTTGTCACTAAATTTCAAGGGCAAGGAGGACTATGTCTTAGTGCTTTCTTGTGCAACTGCCTTGACCGATGGACTGAGATACTAGAGGAATAAAATTTTGGATCACGTTACCAAGTATGGGAGCCCATTCAGCCAAGGCTATGGCAGAGGCTAAGGGAAACATGGAAAGAATGGTGGAGAAGGTAGCTCTGATGATCAATTTTGGCCTTGGAACAAGATATAAAAGAAGAGGCAGAAGCAGTTACATTTCATGTTGTTTGTTTTTCATCATTTCCTCTACCCCACCTTATTTGCATAGCACTGGTGGTGGTTAATATTTGAGATTTTAGGTGGGAACGTGACTGTATTGATATTATGGTTCTTGGGACTCTGTCCAGTCACATATTTTACCTGACCAAAGGAATAGAAAGAATGCTGATAGAACAAAAGGGGTGGCTTATACTGGATTGCTTCTGTTTGATCCTCCAGACCCACTTTCCACCTTTCTCTGTAACATGAAGATGCTGATTTCTAAGACCTGCATCTTGTCCTCTGGCTTCCTAATTAGATTTCCCCAAGGAGAGCTGTCAGTTGGAAACTGCAGGAAGAGAGGAGTGAGACCGTAATATTATTACCCCCATTTCCTCCTCACTGGGTTGCCACCAGCTCCATATTGCCCCTGGATTGAATAACTCACTTCTGGTCAAGCGAATGTCTCCACACAGCTCTCTTGGGCTCCCAGTAACCACTCTGTGCCCTACCTCATTAAGGTAGCCAGAGTATACCAATAGTCTTCCAAAAGACTCCAGGAGGAATATCTCGTTATGGTATGGTGTTCCCAAATTATGGCTAATTTTAAAACGAAGGTTTCTTCTTATGTGGGTGTTCTATGTTCAAGAAAGTTTGAAGAACGCTTTTGC
The DNA here is from genome assembly GCF_963455315.2 of Globicephala melas. Classification (NCBI taxonomy): domain Eukaryota; kingdom Metazoa; phylum Chordata; class Mammalia; order Artiodactyla; family Delphinidae; genus Globicephala; species Globicephala melas. The sequence continues at coordinate 79,312,922 of NC_083319.1, read as the reverse complement.
CCTTTACTACTAGTCTTAGGCTATTCCACTATTGTTTTCCCTGGGGAAGGTTGGATTTCTTAAAGAAAACATTAAACTGTATTGCACATTTTACTACAAAAATGCTTAAGCTTATGCTTAAAAACATTATGACCCAATTCAAAGGCTCTCACAACCAAACACTCTGTAGAGAGCCTTGTAACTGTCTGTGACACAGAAGTCATTAGGATTTTTGCCTTGCAGTCCGATAGAGGTTAGACTGAAGGTTTGAGAACCTGTCCTAATTTCTTCCACATTTTCCCCATTAATGTGTTCATCTCTTGATCTTGGAATAATAACCTTCAGTTTTTCACCACTAAATAAAATATTAACTGTGGTTTTAATAGATGTCTTTTATTAGGCTGAGAATATTTATTTCTATTCCAAATTTGTTGAGATTTTTGCCTGCATTGCATGTTAGATCTTTCTCAAATGCTTTTTCTTCATATATTGAGATAATCATGTACATATTTTTTTTTTACTCTTGTTAAAATGCTGATTGAATTGTATTATTTTTAGGTGACAAACCAGCCTTTCATACCTTGGACAAATCCCACTAGGTCACGATGTATTATCCTTTTTATATGTTTTTTTATTCAAATTACTAAAAGTTTGTTAAGGATTTATTTTTGCATCTAGGAGCATTGTCTTTAACTTGTTATCTTGTTATGTCTTTGTCTGGTTTTGGTATCAGGGAAATTCCATCCTCATACAGCGACTTGGGGAGTACTCCATCCTCTCCAATTTTCTGGAAGAGTTTGTGTAGAGTTGGCAGTATGTCTTCCTTAAATGCTATCTAGAATTCAACAATGAAGTCTTCTGAGCTGGGGTTGCTTTTGTAGGGAGGATTTTTAATTATAAATTCAATTTCCTTAAGATATAGGAGTATTCAGGTTATCTATTTCTTCATGAGCGAACTTTGTGTCTTCTGAGAAGTTTTTCTATTTTGTCTAAATTGTGGAGTATATTGACATAATTTTATTCATTATTTAAAAGATTTATTAATCTTTTAATATCTGTAAATACTGCTGTAATGTTACTCTCCCATAATTGATATTGATAATCTCTCTTTTTAAATTTCTGATCAGTTTGGCTAGAGTTTGCTTTGTTTTCTTCCAATTTTATTGATCCTCTTAAAATTATCAGAATTTAGTTTCACTGATTTTTTTTTCTATTGTATTTCTATTTTTTATTTCATTGATTCCTGCTCTTTTGGTGCAGGTCTGCAGTTCATGAATAATTCTTACAACTCCCATATGTCTGGGAAAGTCATTTTTTATTGTGGTAAGGACACTTACTATGAGATCTACCCTCTTGACAAAATTTTAAGTAAACAATACAGTATCGTTAACTATAGGCACAAAGTTGTACAGCAATTTCTAGAACGTATTCGTCTTTTGGTGTCATATCCAAGAAATCACTGCCTAGACCAATGTCGTGAAGTTTTCCCCTCTGTTTTCAACTAAAGGTTTCACAATTTCAGGTCTTATGTTTAAGTCTTTAATCCATTTTGTGTTGATTTTTGTGTGTAGTATAAAGTCAGGGTCCAATTTAATTCTTTTTGTACGTGTATATCTAGTTTTCTCAAGAACATTTGTTGAAAAGACTATCCTTTCCCCATTGTGTAGTCTTGGCACATTTGTCAAAGATTAGCTGACTGCATGCATGGGCTTATTTCTAGGCTCTTAATTCTGTTCCATTGGTGTATATGTCTGCCTTTATGTTGGTACCATACTGTTTTACTTACTGTAAATCAGCTCCTTTTTTAAATCTTTGTTTCTCTATGTATAATGTGGCTTTTCCCTCTGACTACTTTTAAGATTTTTTTTTTATTAGAGGTTTTTAAAATTTTGATTATAATGTGCCTTGCTGTAGTTTTCTTTATGTTTCTTTTTCTTTCCTCTTTCTTTCTTTCTTTCTTTCTTTTGAGCTTTTTACATCTGGGGTTTACATCTGTGGGTTTCATCAAATTTGGAAAAATTTGACCATTATTTCTTTAAGTTTTTTAAAAAATATTCTCCCTTTTTCTTCTTGCCTCCAGGGGCTATAATTGTACACATATTAGAGTGCTTGAAGCTTTTCCATAGCATAACTCTGTTCATTTATTCATTCTTTTTCTCTGCTTTTCATTTCAGATTTTTTGATTGTTTTGTCCACTTTATTAAGGATTTTTATGTGAGGGCAACTGTTACTTTCTTTGGTTACTTACTTTCCTTGGTCAAAAGTGGAAGTACACCTTTTAGTGTTTTAATTTTATAGAGTTACAATGAAATGAGGAATGAACAGTTGGATAAGTTAAAATTATTTTTCAGAGGGAAATGACATTTAAGGAAATATAGTTTATAAAATAAGATTATTTATAAGTAAAATATCAAACATGTTCTCTACGTCTAGTGTAGGTAGGTCAGGGTAAATAAATCAAACCAAGGCTTCTTACTTTCACACTTAAATACAGTGGACTCTTCATATTTAGATTTCAGAGTCGCAAATCATAGGTGACTCTGACAACTTCGTATTCTCTCCATGCACTTTGTCAGCCGTCAGTGAGCTAGAGATGTCTGTTTACTTGTTTAAAACATGGACAAAGCAGGTTGCACTGAAATAATAGGAGCAGCTGCATTTCCCTTAATGTACCTTCTCTCATTAAACTCTACATAGAGCTAATCTATTCATAAATCTTCATTGTGTGCTTACTGTTTTCTGAGATTCAAGGGTTTTAAATTATGACTAATAAGAGCATCTGGTCTCTCTGGACCAGAAAATCAACTGTTTAATCCCAAAAGAATTGTACAGGCTTTTAAAAAAAATCACCATGGACATACTGAAAACAAGTAAAGGCAAAGGCATTATGCCATACTAAGTGCCTGTGTTCTATTTGTGTTCAAGCTCCTCAGCCAACTCAGCTACTTCTGATAGCAAATCCTTCTTGTTATAACTTGGTATTTTCTCCCCATCGAATTGTAATTTTAAAAATAGTCTCTTGGTCTTTAAACAGTAGTTTGTGAAAAAAAAAAGTCCTTTCTGTTGGTTAAGAAAATATATCTAAAATTGACAGTTTTCACTAAAACAAACAACAAAACTTCCACCAATTTAAATACTTACATCTTTTTTACCTTTGAACCTCATCCCAATTTGTTAATCCTGTTCATTCACAAGAAGAAAAAAAAAGTCTCTCAACAAGATTTCCTTCTGGAAGTCTTCTAAAGACATTATTATTAATTTGATGTATCAGTCATCTAGGGCTTCCCTAAATAACTCCATTTCCTCTCATAATTTAAATAAATGATTTTAAAAAATGTCTCAGTTCAGGCTGCTATATTAGCATACCATAGACTGGGTGGTTTAAACAACAAACATTTATGTCTCACAGTTCCAGAGGCTGGAAAATCCAAGATAAAGGTGCCAACATATCCAGTGTCGGGTGAGGCCCCCTTTTGGCTTGCAGATGACCAGCTTCTTGCTACATCCTCACATGGCCAAGAGAAAGATCATCTCTCTCATGTTTTTTCTCTAAAGGACACTAATCGCCTTCATGAGGGCTCCACCTTCATCACCCGCAAGCTACCATGATATTTTAATTAATGATTTTCTTTTAAGCAACATGCCCGTGTAATGGGAGGAAATGAAGTTTGAATACCAGTTTCTACATGTTGGATTATATCATGTGAAAACCAAGCAGTTTATCAGTTTCCTGACTTCTGGCTTCTCTGATGGCAGGCTTCCCTGGGTGCAGCGAGTCTGAGCCAGTTGTGGGGACAAGAAGCCTAAAATATAAATGAAGTTCATAATTTCAGTTATTACATGGGAACGGAATTTTAATTATTAAATTGAGGCTGAGTTTTTGGCATGAATGATAATGCACTTTTTAAAACCTAAGAGCAATCAGGAGAGTCACGGGAATCTCATCCAGGGCCAGGGAAGACAAAGTTGTTTTATGACCACATTCCATAAGGTTGTGCTTTCCAAGTATTGTTTACATATGTAAGAATGGACACTAATCTCAAAAACAAAAACTAATAAAGAAATCACCATTTCCAATAATCTGGATAAAAATAAAATGCCCACAGAGCGCAAAACAACAACAACAACAAGCAGTTTATATTTCTTTAAATGCTTGTGTTAAAGCAATCAATTGTATACCTAATTTTACCTCAGTATATACATACTTCATGAGTTATGGAATAAAATTCAATTTTATGTTAAAAAAAAAAAAACCCACCCCAAAGCCCCACCTCCATATACCACCATATACCTCCATATACTACAGTGGGGATTTAGGCTTTAACATATGTATTTCAGTGGAGAGGGGTGGGGCAAAACCATTCAGTCCATAGCATAATTGTTTTCATATGGAGAAAACACCTGTCACAGTGAATTTGTTTCACCGTACTAGAAACCTTAACAGAACAGGATGGCCATTGTGTGACTGGCAATTCAAACTGCTGAGGGAATGAGGACCTTTGTGACTGTAGTGTACGTTGATCCTCAGCCCTTTCCTATTAGATGGAATTTCACACATGCAGAGAGAAATTTTTAGAAAGTTCCTGTTCTTTTTCTCTTAGAAAATACAGTTTTGAAGACGTAGAACTATTAATTGATTAACAAGCTTGCTAAACTCTGTAGAGTTAATTTATAGTTGGTAAAATATCACCCCTTAAGAATCAAAACTCCTTTTCAGGGAAGTACGCAGAGTGGTTTTTACTAGAAATAACAAAGCATTAAAGTTCAGGTGCCTGACTTGTAGTCCCAGTACTGAGTCTAACTAGCAGTGTTATCTTAGGCAATTATTGATATTTAACCACCCTGTGACTCAGTCCCCTCTTTAGGAAATACAGGGATAACACTATATTATTTATAAAGCTCTTATAAAACCTAAATTTCAGATCTGTGGTTAACTTATTTATTTAAAGAGGAGGGAAAGGAAATTATGTAGTACTTGGCATGTGAGATCAAGATCTATTATGAGATAGGAAATGAGATGTGGAAGGCTACTTGAATCTGGCACTTGAAGACCAAATTAACAAGTCTAAACTATTCATTATGTGGTCTTGGTGAGCCAGTTCTTTACTTTTACTTGTAAGATGTAGTGCACATGATAAATTGGTCAAGGATTTTTCTTGGTTGATTCTGGCTGCCTCACTGGCTTTGCTAAGTGACAGATTTATTTATTTATATTGATATAAAGCCTTTATTCAAAATTCAGGGATTTAAATCCTTTATCTGTGATGAGTTGGTGATAATTTTACAGACATCTTTATAGATAATGAATTTTTAATTAAAGGGAATGATGAGACTATAATGAGGTAATTACTTGTTAATTGCAGGTTTATGACTCATAAGTCACTACCCACCATCCTCTTCCTGAGATGAATGCTTTGGTGTATATTTATATATGTATTTATTTATTATAGAAGGGGTGTAAGGCAGCTAGCAGGGAACGCATAAAATACAGCAAGAAAACACCAATGAGAGGTGGACAAGAAAGAAAAAGAGGGAAATCTAGGAAGTAAAGCAAATAAATAAATAACTAGTGCCGAGATCTCAAATTAAAACTGTAGGCAAGCAAACTTTGTCACATCCATGGGTTAAAATGAGATCCTGGTAAATCTCACAGATCCTAGCATATATTAGATATAAATAATCAGTGTTTAGGAAGAGCACATTAATTTCTAATTCTTAGACAAGGAGGAAGAGAAAAGCACTGGAAAATCAGAATACTTTGGTTTAAATCATAGAGTTGCCCACATACTAGCTGTGTGACCTTGGGAAAGTTAATTTACTGCTTTTACCTAATAGCTTTATCCACTGAATGGATATGAAAATAATATCCACCTCAGAGCATTGTTTTGAGGATTAAATTAAACAATGCATGCAAAGCAGTTAGCACAGTCTCTGAGACTTAAAGGGCTCAGGATAGATAAAATTTAGCTATTTTCATTTCTTTTAGAGAAGGTATAAATTGATCCAAGAATATGTACTTATAAAAACATTGTGCCAAGTCAGGGGCATACCAGTGTTCACACTGTTCTTAGAGACACTTGGTAAACACCTTGTTTACACTTGGTTCTGGGTTGCTGTGAGCACTAAGAGTGAGAGCCTTTCAGCCACAGTCCTTTGAGGAGATGAAATTTACCCTCATCTGTCTTCACAATTAATCCTTGCAATACACAACATAGAATCAAAAATATAATAATCAAGTAATGTCCTGGGTTCACAAACTTGACATATAAGCTTCTTTCATTGATGATTTAGTGTTGATGATTACATTCTAATGTACACAAAATAACATATGGTGTAATTGAGCTGTAGGTGATAAATGTGACATTGGTTTGAATCTGTCCTCCTCCTCCCCCTCTTTCTTCTTCTTTTCTTGTCATAAACCTCTTGCTTCATAAGTTAGAAAGATCAGTTCATCACTAATCAGCTAGAAAATAATATCAGAGGTACTTCTTCAGAAGTGGACAGTGCAGGAACTCAGGTCTTTCTGAGATTCTGTGGTTCATTGACTCTACTTGGCCTTTTCAGGGTCAAGAGGCAGAAATAGAAGATAATATGGTCCAAAAAAAGTAAAAATGGTGTCAGGAAACCTGGTATTTTGTTCCACTTCTTTCAATTACTTGTTCTATAACCTTGGTCTATTCTCTAGGCCCCTCAGTTTTTTGTTTGTTTGATTTTGTTTTGTAAACAAGAAATGAGGTCACCTCACTCTCCTTAGGAATGATAACATGGATTTGAACTCTTACATGTATGTTACATATTGGGAAAGAGAAGGGGATATAAATAGAGGTTGTATGTTACAAAGTACTCTAAGTTTGGTTTCATGAACAGGTTCAATTCCTGCCTCCTACAAATGAGCTGCATGACCATAGACAAACCACTTAAACTCTCAGAACTCTTTTTCTTCCTTGTGGGGTGTGTGTGTGTTTGTGTGTGTGTGTGAAATATATTTTATAGCTACATACATGCATAATTACTTATATATATTATATGAATATCTATATAATCTTATTCAGACTTCACTCTTCAGAGTTTTGAATAATCTGTTTGGGCTGAAGTTTACCTTAATAGATTGCAAAATCAATAATGATAACACATTGTATGGTTCTTCAGAATAAGGAAGAGGACAAATTGCTTCCAAGATCTCTCACCTATTTTTGAAGTACCATCTGTTTGAAACAATGGATGTGCTTCTATACATACTGAGCTTGATTTATAGAGTAACAAGTCAGTCTAATGTGAGAAAAGAGATGGGAATAAAATTAATCAACCTGCAAGTATTTAGAGATATTGGCAACTTATAAATGTTAACCAAATCAAGCAGCCCTCTTAACAACCACGCGTGTTTCATGAAACTTCTACCAATAATAATATCTAAAATTTATTGCCTGGGACTCAGAGCAAGCCACCCTGGAACCCAGCCCAGCCCACCAGTGGACTGGCACCAGCCCCAGGAGCCCATGAGCCACGCAGCCAGCCGTGCCAGTACCTGGTTCCACCTACCAGTGGGCCAGCAGCCACTGCATGAAGCAGGGTGTAGCAGCCAACTGGGCCAGAAGCTAGCCCCACATACCAGTGTGCCTACAGTAGTTGGCCCCTCCACGAGAGAAGGGCTCACACAGCCCACATAGGGGACATCCCTAGAGCATATAGCTCTGGTGACCAGGGGGAATGTGCTGTTGAGCCTCATATGATGTCTCCTGCATAAGGCCATTTCTGCAAGGTCAGGAAACATAAATGACCTACTTAATACATAGAAATAAACACAGAGAATTAGGGAAAATGAGGAGGCAAAGGAATATGTTACAAAGGAACAAGACAATAGCCTCATAAAGAGAACTGAACAAAGTAGAGACAAACAGTCTACCCAATAAAGAGTTCAAGGTAATGATCATCAAGATGCTCAATGAATTTGGGAGAAGAATGGATGACCACAGTGAGAATTTTAACAAAGATTTAGGAAATATAAATAAGAACCAAACAAGGCTAAAGAATACAGTAACTGAAATAAAAAATATACAAGAAGGGAATCAACAGTAGATTAGAGGATACAGAGGAATGGATCAGCTACATAGAAGACAGAGTAGTGGCAATCAACCAAGCTGAACAGAAAAAATAATTAAAAGAAATGAGGGGGGCTTCCCTGGTGGCGCAGTGGTTGAGAGTCCGCCTGCCGATGCAGGGGACACGGGTTCGTGCCCCGGTCTGGGAAGATCCCACATGCCGCGGAGCGGCTGGGCCCGTGAACCATGGCCGCTGAGCCTGCGCATCCGGAGCCTGTGCTCCGCAACAGGAGAGCCCACAAATCATAGTCTCTCTGCAAATAAAAAGAAATGAGGATAGTTTAAGAGACCTCTGTGATAACATTAAGGATACTACAGTTCACATTATAGGGTCCCAGAAGGAAAACAACTTATTTGAATAAATGATAGCTGAAAACTTCTCTAACCTGGGAAAGGAAACAGACATCCAGGTTCAGGTACCACGGAGAGTCCCAAGCAAAATCAACACAAAGAGGTCCACACCAAGACACCTTTTAATTAAAATGGCAAAAGGTCAAGATAAAGAGCCTTAAAAGTGGCAGAGAAGAGTAAATAGCTCTGTACAAGAAAACTCCCATTTCAGCAAAAACTTTGAGGCCAGAAGGGAGTGACATGATATATTCAAAGTGATGAAATGAAAAATATCTACAACCAATAATATTCTATCTGGCAAGGCTATTATTCAGATTTGAAGGAGAAATAAAAGCTTTTACAGATAAGCAAAAGCTTAAAAGGCTTCAGCACCAATAAACTGCTTTACAAAAATGTTAAAGAAATTTCTCTAAATGGAAAAGAAAAGGCTACAACTAGAAATATGGACATATATACACTACCAAACGTAAAATAGATAGCTAGTGGGAAGCAGCCGCATAGCACAGTGAGATCAGCTCAGTGCTTTGTGACCACCTAGAGGGGTGGGATAGGGAGGGTGGGAGGGAGATGCAAGAGGGAAGAGATATGGGAACATATGTATATGTATAACTGATTCACTTTGTTATAAAGCAGAAACTAACACACCGTTGTAAAGCAATTATACTCCAATAAAGATGTTAAAAACAAAAAAAGCGCAGTGAGAGATTACCTCACACTTATCAGCATGGCTATTATCATAAAGACAAGAAAATGTTGATGCAGGTGTAGAGAAGAGGGAGCCCTCATGTACTCTTGGTGGGAATGTAAATTGTTGCAGCTACTATGGAAAACAGTATGGAGGTTTCTCAAAAACTTAAAAATGGAGCTATCATAAGATTCAGCAATTCCACTTTTGCATATTTTTCTGAAGAAAACAAAAACACTAATTAGAAAAGAAACATGCACCCCTATGTTCATTGCACCATTATTTACCATAGCCACGATACAGAAGCAATCTCAATGTCAATGGATAGATGAACGGGTAAAGAAAATGTGATACATACATACACACAAACGCACACACCGTGGAATATTACTCAGCTATAAAAATGAATACAGTCTTGCCATTTGTGATCATGTGGATGGACCTAGAGGATATTTATAATGCTAAGTGAAATAAATCAGACAGAGCAAGACAAATACTCTATGATTTCACTTATATGTGGAATCTAAAAAACAAAACAAATGAACAAGCATGACAATACATAAACTGACTCATAGATGCAGAGAACAAACTGGTGGTTGCCAGAGGGGAGGTGTGTGTGGCCATGAGTGAAATAGGTGAGGAATATTAAGAGGTACAAGCTTATATTTATAAAATAGGAAAGTCAGAGGGATGTAATGTACAACAGAGGAATATAGTCAATAATATTGTAATAACTTTGTATGGTGACAGATGATAGCTAGACTTAATGATAGTGATCATTTTGTAATGTATAAAAGTATTAAATCACTCTGTACACCAGAAACTAATATTTTAAGTAAACTATAGTTTAATAAAATAAACAACTTAAAAATTAATGAAGAGTTAAATAGTAAAAAATTATATAATAGAATAAATATTCTGATGAGATTTCCTCTCTAAAGCAGATGTGTCTTAAATTATGTGTTTAAGTTATGACTATAAAGTAAGTGTTTGTAATGTAATGCTTTTTTCTCTGAAACTTTTATTATATAAACATGTTCTCTCATGGAAAAAAAAAACCCACTTTGAGATACCACCTCACAGCTGTCAGAATGGTTATCATCAAAATGACAAAAAATAACAAGCACTGCTGAGAATGTGGAGAAAAGGAAAACCTCATGGCACTGCTGGTGTGGTTGTAAATTGGTACAACCATTATAAAAAACGTACGGAGGTTCCTCAAAAAATTAAAAATAGAACCACCATATGATCCAGCAGTTCCACTTCTGAGTATTAACCTGAAGAAAATAAAACACTATTCAAAAAGATATGTGCACCCTGTATGTTCACTGCCGCATTATTTACAATAGCTAAGATATGGAAGTAACCTAAGTGTCCACTGATAGATGAATGTATAAAGACAATGTGGTGGGAGGGAGATGCAAGAGGGAGGAGATATGGGGATATATGTATATGTATAGCTGATTCACTTGTTATACTGCAGAAACTAACACACCATTGTAAAGCAATTATACTCCAATAACGATGTTAAAAAAAAAAGATGTGGTATACACATACAGTGGAATATTATTCAGCCATAAAAACCAAAAATGAAACATTGCCATTTGAGACAACATGGATGGATCTAGAGGGTATTGTGCTTAGTGAAATAAGTCAGACAGAGAAAAAGACTGCATGAACTCATTTGTATGTGGAATCTAAAAAACAAAACAAAAGCAAAATGAAATCAGACTCATAGAGAACAAATAGGTCGTTGTCAGAAGAAAAGGGGCGTTGGGAGAGTAGGCAATATAGATGAAGGGGATAAAGAAATATAAACCTCCACTTATATAATAAGTAAGTTATGGGGTTGTAATATACAGCATTAGGAATATGGTCAGTAATATTGTAATAACTTTGTATGGTGACATATGGTTACTACACTATCCTGGTGATCATTTCATCATCTGCAAGTATCAAATCATTATATAGTACACCTGAAACTAACATAATATTGCACATCAACCATATTTCAATAAAAAATATTGCTTGTTTACTATAGTGGCAGGTACTGTTCTAAGTGCTTGTTTATTACTCGTAAAGATCCTAGGAGGAGACACTATCAGTATCTGTGATATCCTTTTAAGAAAATTAAGAGTTTGAGTTGCCCAGAGCCAACACAGTTAGTACAAGCTATCTGATTCCACAACTTGACTAATTTTTCATTAGTATTATACTTTATTGCCAGGGATCTTAAAAAATATGTTTAAATAGGTGAGACGTTTACATGTTTCAAAGATTGAAGGATCGAGATTATGAAAGATTGAATGACCCTTGAACAATGTGTGGGTTAGGGACCCTCACCCTCTGCACAGTCAAATATCCTGTATAATTTATAGGGCCCTGTGTATATGTGGTTCCTCCCTATTTGTGGTTCCATATCCGCCAGTTCAACTAACCTCCAATTGTGTAGTAATGTAACATTTACCATTGAGAAAAACCCGAAACCTGTGTTGTTCAGGGGTCAACTGTATAAGAAAAAATTTACTCTCACTCTTCTGTCTTCTAGACACCAGTGTCACCTTGCTAATGGTAACTAATACTTTCACTTTCTCATGTATACTTTCCAGGTATGGCACATGTTCTTTGTCTATCCTTTTTTTTTAATACCAAAAACAGAAACATAAAATACATACTGCTCTGCATTTCTGCATCTTGTGTTTTTGAGGTGTGTGTATCTGCCTGTGTTTGTGTGTATTCTTAATAATAAATCATGGAGATTACTTCATAGTCATGCGTAAAAATACTTTTCTGTCTACAGAGTTGGAGGAGCATAATTTAACAAGTCCCTTTTTCTGGACACTTAGGTTGCATTGAATATATTGTTTTTATTCCCTATGCAGAATAACCTTGTATATATGTCATTTGTCATTTGATTTTCAGTGTAGTTTCATTTTTTTTATAACAGTGTTATTGAGAAATAACTGACATAGAATAAACTGGCGATATTTAAAGAGTATAATTTGATGGCTTGTAACATATGTATATGACCATGAAATCATGACCATGATAAAAACAATGAACATATCCATCATCCCCAGAGGTTTCCTTATACCTCTTTGTAATTCTTTTCTCTCTCCCTTCTCTTCCTTACCCCACCTACAGGCAGCCACTGATCTGCTTTCTGTCACTATGGATTGTTTTTCATTTTCCATAATTCCATATAAATGGAATCATAAAGCTTGTCTTTTTTTTTTTTTGCCCAGCTTTTTTTACTCAGCATTATTATTTTGAGATTCACTTATGTTGTTGTGTTCATTAATAATAGATCATTTCTTTTTCCATTTCATTGATTTTTTAAATTGTTTATTTTCTATTTCATTCATTTCTGTCTTGATTTTTGACATTTCTTTTCGTCTAATTACTTTGGGTTTAATTTTCCCATATTTTCCTAGTTTCTTAAGGTAGAGGCTGAAACCATTAACTTGAGAACTTTCTTCTTTTTTAATTAACAGGGTTCAGTGCTATAAATTTCCTCTTAAATGCTGCTTTACAGCATTGTATAAAATTTGATATTTAAAAATTTTTATTAAATTCAAAGTTATTTTTTAAATCACTTTTGATTTATTCTTGATCTATGGTTTATTTATAAATGTGTTATTTAGTTTCAAAATATTGAGGGATTTTCCTGTTATTGACTTCTAATTTAGTTCTTTTTGTGGTTAGAGAACATACTATGTGTGGCTTGCATCCTTTAAAGATTTGCTGAGACTTGTTTCATGGTCCAAAATATAGTCTATCTTGTTAATTGTGTCTTGTGTACCTAAAGTAATGTGTTCTGCTGTTGGGAGGAATATTGTATAAATACTAATTGGATCATGTTGGCTAATTGTATAATTTAAATTTCTACCTTTTACTGATCTTGTATCTATTTTTCTGTCAATTATTGGTAGAGGGGTATTGAAATCTCCAATTATAATTGTGAATTTGCTTCCCTTTGGAATTCTATTGTGTATTTTGAGGCTCAATTATTGGGTGCATATACAGTATTGCTATGACCTCTTGATAAAATAACCAATTTACATTGTAAAATTACCATTTAAAATCTTTGATAATATTTATTACTCTGAAATAATTTTTCTGATATTAATATATCCATTCCACATTTCTCTTGATTAGTGTGAGCAGGGTATACAGTTTTCTATTCTTTAACTTTTTAACCTATTTGAACCTTGTATTTAAAGCTCTTTTCCTATAGGCTGCATATGTTTATCTGTACCCTACTTTTTAATTAATCTGAAACCTCTGCTTTTTAATTGGGGTATTTAGGCCATGTGAATTTAATGTAATTATTAACATGATACTTTAAATCTGCCCTATAGCTAATTTTAGTTGCCCCATCTCTTCTTATTTTCATCCTTCATATTTTGTGCCTTCTTTAGGATGAATCAAATATTTTAATGACTTTCTCTCCTTTATTGGCTCATTATCTATACTCTTTATTTTATATGTGACTGCTTTAAGGTTTATTGTTTACATAATTGTAAACTATATGTATCTACTTTCAGCTGGTATTATGACACTTTACATGTAGTCATAGAACCTTGGAATAGTACACTTCCGTTTCTCTCCTCCCAATCTTTGTGCTATTGTTGATTTTACTTTTATATATGTTAAAAATGTCATATTACATTGTTACTGTTTTTTGTTTTTGTTTAAAACAGTCAGTTATATTTTAAGTAGATTTTAAAAGTGAGAAGCTTTTTATATATTTATACATGTAGTTGCCCTTTCTGATTCTCTTCATTTCTTGTATAGATGTATATTTACATCAATATTCACTTTCCTCCTACTATGAAATTTTTCTTTTAATATTTCTTTTATAAGAGTCTGTTGCTGATGAATTCTTTCAGCTTTTGTATTTATGAAAAAGTATTTCACCTTTGTTTTTGACAGATATTTTTGCTTATTATAGATTTCTAGGTTATCAATTCTTGTTTTCCTTTCAGAACATTTAAATTCATTTGAGAGATACCCAAGGCCAGGAAAGAACCATTCCACAGGATTAGAGGAAACAATTTCTGGTACTCACACAGCACCAGGAGTTGTGTCTGTTCCCATCAGTCAGTCTTGAAAAACTTATATTCACAGGGCATTTGATAAAGGACACAAAAGGATCTGTGTCATCAATGGGAAATAATTAGCTCTAGTCTGAGCACTGCTCTGGTCCCATCTAACAAATCTTAAAAGCAAGACCCCAAAGAATCAGACTTTCTCCAAGTTACTTAACCAAATTTCAGAATAAAGCTCAAGAGTATTTATGGCAATGAAAAAAAAATATAGCACCCAACAAAGTAAAATTCACTAAATGAGGCATCCAATCCAAAATTACCTGACATACAAATAAGGAAGGAAATATAACTCATATGATAATAAAAAATAATCAATCAACTGAAACTTACCCAGAACTGACATAGATGTTGGAATTAATGGACAAAGACACAAAATAGTTATTACAACACTTCCATGTATGTTCAGAATTCAAGGAGAGGTATAGGAGATTTATAAAAGGCTAAAATGGAACATTTAGAGATGAAAAATACAATGTATGATAAGAAAAATTCACAAGATGGGATTAATGGCAGATTAGACATTGAAAAAGAAAAAAAAAAGAACTTAAAGACGTAGCAGTAGAAACTAAAATGAAACTCAGGAAAAGAAAGAACCACCCCCCCCCCCAAAAAAACCCACAAAGAAACATCAGTGAGCTGTGGAACAACATCAAGCAGTCAAAAATACAAGTAATAGGAGTCCCAAAAGGTGGAGAGATCAGGAGATAAAACAAATATTTGGAGAAATTGTGGTCAAAATTTTCTCAAAATTTGATGAAAACTGTACACCCACAGAACCAAGAAAATCAATGAAACTCAAGCATAAGAAACATTAAAAAAAAAAAAAAACACTACACCATATTAAATCAAAATCGAATTGTTTAAAACCAGTGATAAAGAGAAAACAAAAAACTCAGAAATAGCCAGAGAAAAGTGATATCTTACTTACAGAGGAATGAAGATATTTTAAAGCACATGTGAGGAAACTACCAGAGGGAGATCTCTATAGCTTTCTGGAGATTTCTCATTGTGCAGCTCCCTCCTCTCTGATGCTCTATCCTAAACATTCTAGCCACCTGGGTCTCTGAGTCTCTCTAGTTCCTTATTTCATCCTCTATTCAGGCTGTCAGCTGGGTACCAGCCTGGTTTCTCCTCCCAGCACAGCAGCTTGGGAGCTCTCCAGAAGCAGTAAGTTGGGACTACTAAAAGGTACACCTTGTTTGCTGCCCATTTATCGCAGATCACCGTCCTTTGTTGTGTGATGTCGAGTCTTGAAAATTGTGTCAAACTGTATTTTGTCCATTTTTGGTTATTTCAGGGGGAGGGTAAATCTGCTTCTAGTTACTGTATCCTGGTTGAAAATGAAAGTCCTAACTGTAGTTTTAACCTGCAAATGCCTCTCATGGATGAGGTTAGGTCCCTTATGCGAACTTGAAGACATAACCATAGAAACTATTTAGAATGAAACATGGAGAAAAAAGATAATTGAAAAATGTTTAAGAATTGCTTACAATTCTTTTGTACGTGAATTTTCATGTTTTATTAATGACTTGTTTCTAAAGAGTTTTTCATGTTTTTCTTCTTGATTTGCAGTGTCCTTTACATATCAGGGAATTTGAACCGTTATTGTTGATGTGAGTTCCAATGCCCTGTGTTTTCAAATCACAGATATTTAATTCACTTCGAAAACAGCCCTGTGTACAGGCAGAGTTTTCAAGTGTGACTAAGTTTACATTTATCCTTGGCACCTGACTCTTTCTTCCTTCATGGAGGTTATATCCTGGAGCCCTCCTTGTCCCTACTGTAGCCCATCTTTGGTCATTTTGGTTCATCTTTATCCATTCTAATAAGTTTTATTATCTCTAGGTAGAATAGATGATATTTATTAGGAGAAGGAGTTGAGGCTCCAAAAAAAAAAAAACTCTGGAAAACATATAAAATCTGTATGTTTCCTCTCAGTAGACTTTAGGTCTTCCATTCCAATTATTTCTCTAAAGGAAAAAGAAGTGTTACCAGAAATCCTACTGTATGAAAGAAATGGGTAATGCTGTTACTCCAAAACTTGTTAATTTCATCTTATTGTATATCTTGGGCATTTATATTTTAAACATTGATTCTCTTGCTTTTTAAAATATTGCTTAGAATACATGTTAAAAAGAATCCTAATTTAAGATAATTATTTGATGAACATTTGTTTAGTTTCCAGATGTTTTTCTCATATAGGTCTATGGTACCTTATCTGCAGTTATGAAACCCAAAAAGCACTTAAAATTGAAAGTATCTTCCCATTAATTTGGAAGTCATACCTAACCTTAACTGAATTCATTTGATGTCAAAACATGATCAGAACTTACTTTAAGTTATTTATAGTCTGTGTTTGTTCTACTTATTGTGAATATTCATAGATTCTGCTATAGAAATATTAATGTTATTGGTCATAAAATGCTTCCTCAAATGCCTGTGATGGTACTGCATAATAAATGTACCATATAAACTTTCTGAAATCAGGAAGTAATTTTAAATTATGAATAGTAAGTTGTCCCTAGAAGCAGACCTATAGAAATCCTGCAGTAAATATCTTTAAACATATATCGCAACCATAAGCGTATTGTTTTTAGAATTCCTAGAATTGAAATTGATGGTTGAGAAACAAGCAAAAATTTTTGCAGCCATTTAAATATTCCTCTCCAAAAAATTAACAATTTACACTCCTTCTGATACTGATTTTTATTATTCTCTTAAGGCTTCGCCAGACTTAAAAGCTGAAAAAAATAGCTACTTTATTCTTTAATGATTAAGAAGGTTGAGATATTTATAGTCTTATTTAAGCATTTATATTCATTCTCGTATAAGTTAACTTCATACTTTTATCCAATTTTCTACTAGGTTGAAAGTTTTGTTAAATGTATGTGCCTGCAATTAATTACAGATGATCTTCTGACATTGTTAATGGTAGAATTTTTGTTTATATATTTGCTTTGTGGTTGAAATGCTTCATCAAATTTTAAAATTTATCTTACACGGTCAAATTTATAAAATCCCTTATGGTTCCTGCGTAGTTAGTTCTGTTACTGAAACATTTTCCCATTACAGGATTTGCCCATTCAAGGAGTAAGGTAGTCTCTTATATTTCAGTGCTTTAAAGAATGCCTAAGAATGAGTTAAGATTGGTACAAAAATGTGTGTGTGTTGGGGGGAAGGATAATTATACATAAATAAAAGTGATAATTTAAGTAAAATCAGGTACATGACCAGAAATTAGATAAGCTGTTGATTTACACAAAAGTATCTCATTTAGGTCAGTATCCTTAATGAGCATTTGACAAGTATAACACTTACAGAAATAACTTACCCAATTTGTAGGTGAGTCACATTACAGTAGATTTGATCTTTGAGTAGATCTTTGAAGTACTTCAAAGATCAAAATACTAGAATATTACTCAGTACCACAAAAAAACTTTATCTTTTCCTCTTCTAGTCAATAATCCCTCAAAGTTATCCCGTATTGACTGTATTCCCCATCGATTTGTTGTGCTTGTTTTAAGATCTTTATATAAAAGAAATCATAGTGTATGTACCTTCTTTGTGTACCTACTCAACATTATAGTTTTTGAGATTCACCCATGTTGAACCCTGAGGCCACTTCAGGGCTTGGAACCAAGACTAGGGTCTCTATAGATAGAAGCTCTCTTTTTTTTTTTTAAAGAGCAGAATATTCATAAGAAGATGTGATTGATTCCCTTTTACCAGGAGCAAGGTAAGGGACTCCTTAGAGAAGAGCACATAAAACTTGGGGTGGTTGACACCATTCTCTTAGCATCCTTGGGAAAGCTCTTGCCTGAAAGATTGCCAGGCCTGTGCACTAGAGTCCTTAATCCTCCAGGATCATGGAGAAAGGAGCAGATGCTGAGCGAGGAGAGATAGAGAGGAGTGGTCTTGATGCAGTATTTTATTTTATTTTTTGATATGTAGATTTCCCATGGGCTGAATGGAGGATGTGGAAAATGAAACGTCATGAGTAATTCTGTCAACCCTCCCCCAAGACATCAGTGGGCAAAGGATTTTTGAACAACAGGGAACATCTAATTAGTCCACAGTGAGTGAAGGCCTAGGGGAGATAAGGGACTGACTGTTCCTGAGCATCTGGAGTTCCCATACAGAGGGTGTATGTTTGTTTGCCTGGGCTTCCATAAGAAAAAACACAGACTGGGTCGCTTCAACAACAGGAATTTATTTTCTCAAAATTCCGGAGACTAGAAATTTGAGATCAAGGTGTTGTCAGGTTTGGTTTCTTCTGAGGCCTCTCTCCTTGGCTTTTAGCTGGATGCCTTCTTGTTGTGTCCTCACATGGTTGCTCTTGGTCATTGTATTGTCTGTTTCCTAATCTCTTCTTATAAGCACGAGTCATATTGGATTAGGGCCAACTCGTATGACTTCATGTTACCTTAATTACCTCTTTAAAGGCACTATCTCTAAATACAGTCATATTCTGAGGTGCTGAGGGTTATGACTTCAATATATGAATTTTAGGGGCACAATTCAGCCCCTAGCAGAGGACAACCTCATAAGGCTTTTTGAAGAGCCCACCAATGTACCCACGTGAGAGGCACATTTAAAGTCATGCCATATAGAAGTGAGTGATGGCCACAGAAGTGGAAAGGAAAAAACAAAACTTGGAAAGGTGCAAGTACAAACAGATTCTCCTCTCCCCACCCCATCTCTCTCCTCTCTAAGCTGCTCCTACCTCTGTCCTAGCCTATGCTGGGGAGGAGAAGAGTGTAAGTGCTTCAAGATACTGACTCTTTAAAATGATTAGTATTGAGATTTTAGGAACCAGGATGAACATTTTAATGACTAAAAGCATCTGGACATTTATGAAAAGCAGCTGACTTTTTTTAAAGGTATGACAAGATATATTGGGCACCCTTAACCCAGATCAACTGAATTAGAATTTCTAGGAGTGTCCCAGACAAAGTAATTTTTAAAGCTCCCTTTAGGATTCTACTAAGCACCTGGTATTAAGACACAGTGCTTTGGGCATTAATCTCCTACCCACTGGGGTCATCATCATCATCAATGAGTACATTGCTACTCCTACATGAGGTCTCTGGTGGCTCCATGCTAATGCCACTCTGGCTCCCGCCTCCTTTACCAGGTATAATTTGTAAACCAGAGTCAGGTTATTCATACAGAAGAAGTCTGTAACAAAATGCTCATTCACATTGCAACTTTTACACCTGATAGAAAATGTTTGGCTCTTCGGGTTTTTCAGGACCCATTCAATTTGTCCTGGAGACCTCTAGGAGATGAATATATTGGCATTCACATGTGTTGTATTTGTGAGTAAATCTTGTACCCCATCAGTACCTTAACATGTTGGTGGGCCAATTAGTAGTGAATAGTGTCACAAGCTTGCCCTGGAAATTCTGATTTGGTTCCCATTTGATCTCAAGGTTTCCAGGTCAAACTTTCAGTTTCATTCTTGATTCATACTCTTTGCTTTATAATTCTTCTACACTAATCTACCTTCAGATCCTTGTACATGTAAGGTTGAGGCGCCTTCCTGCCTCAGGACCTCACATCTTTCACACAGTCTTTATTATCTAATTCCACCCCTAGTATTTTTTTTTTTTTTTTTTTTTTGCGGTACGCGGGCCTCTCACCGCCGTGGCCTCTCCCATTGTGGAGCACAGGCTCCGGACGCGCAGGCTCAGCGGCCACGGCCCACAGGCCCAGCCGCTCCACGCCACGTGGGATCCTCCCGGACCGGGGCACGAACCCGCGCCCCCTGCATCAGCAGGCAGACTTCCAACCACTGCGCCACCAGGGAAGCCCCCACTCCTAGTATTTTATTAAGGATATTTAGATCAATGTGTTCTGTAGACCAGCAGCATCAACAAAAACTGGGAGTGTTTTAGAAATACAAAATGAGTTTTCCCACCTTTCAGACCTATCAAATCAGAATCTCTCTGGAGGTCACTCAGAAACCTGTGTTTTAACAAGATCTTCAGAGAATTTTTGTGTCTTCCAAAATTTCAGAAGCACTATTCTAGGTTATCCTATGTTTCAAATAAACCTTGAAATCTCAATGCCTTAACAGAATAATATTGTATGTAATAATGTAATAATATGTAATAATAATACATCTCATCAGTGTAGATGATAGGGCTCCCCTTGGGGCCTGTCCCCCAAGTTCAGGGATCCAAGCTTTTTTCATCTCATGATGCCATCAATATGTTATCTCAATGGTCACTGTAGATAGAAAATGAATGATTGAGAAGGTGTTTCGAGATAAAGCTTAAAAATAGCATATGCCATGTATGCCCACATGTCATAGGCTAGAACTCAGTCACATGGCACTAATCAGACTGCAAGGGAGATTGGAAAATGTAGAGAAACATGTGGGATTTATGAGCACTGACAGTTTTTGCACCAACTAAGTGGCCTTTGTTTGTTTCAGTCTGCTCCTCCTTCAGTTTCCAGTAAATGTGTTACCTCCTCATGCAAATCTGATGCTGACACCCATGTTTGCTCCTTGCTAGACCCGAGGGTGCTTAAGTTTTAATTCTGATTAAAATGATTTACGTTTTACTTTTTGATTTATAGAGTTAACCAGTTGCCCTTTAACTGTGCTTAAAAACATATACTCTCAGAATTTTCATTCTCACATTATGAAAAATTGTTCACCACCCTAATTTTAATTTCAATTCGGTTATTAGAGAATTTGTACATGTTCTGATGACTTTATTTCTCAGATTTTCAGCCATGTTCTTAGTCTAACTTGCTGAGGCATTTCTTTGTCTATCTTTTTTGGTAAGGGCTTTTGCCATTTCTGAAGATATTTATTTTTCCCTAAGATTATGATTTTTATTGACTGATAGAGTGTTTTGGAGTTAGTTGTGGCTAGGAATACATCACCATTTATATTTGCTGTATTTCATCTTTTTGAGGTTATTTAATTTCCTGCCTTCCTTACTTGAACATCATGAAGAGATTCTCTGTATTTCTCTACAACAACCAAGGTTGAAGAAAAAGAAAAAAATATATATAATAGGAATTCAAGGACATCTGATGAATATTAGAGATCTAATAAATATGAGAAAAGAAGAACATTCTTTAAAAGAGCTAAAATTGGGGCTTGCTTGGTGGTGCAGTGGTTAAGAATCCGCCTGCCAATGCAGGGGACACAGGTTCGAGCCCTGGTCTGGGAAGATCCCACATGCTGCAGAACAACTAACCCGTGTGCCATAACTACTGAGCCTGCGCTCTAGAGCCCGCGAGCCACAACTACTGAAGCCTGCGTGCCTAGAGCCCGTGCTCTGCAATAAAAGAAGCCACTGCAGTGAGAAGCCCGTGCACTGCAACAAAGAGTGGCCCCTGCTTGCTGCAACTAGAGAAAGCCCACGCGCAGCAACAAAGACCCAATGCAGCCAAAAATAGAATAAATAAATTTATTAAAAAAAAAAAAAAGAGAGCTGGGGGCTTCCCTGGTGGCGCAGTGGTTGAGAGTCCGCCTGCCGATGCAGGGGACACAGGTTCGTGCCCCGGTCCGGGAAGATCCCACATGCCGTGGAGTGGCTGGGCCCGTGAGCCATGGCCGCTGAGCCTGCGCGTCCGGAGCCTGTGCTCCGCAGCGGGAGAGGCCACAACAGTGAGAGGCCCGCGTACCGCAAAAAAAAAAAAAAAGAGAAAACTAAATTGGCTGGTTTTACGAAAGGCCAAAAGACAAAGTGACAGCACCATTGACATAGGAGTCCTTCAATAAGCCAACCTACAATTTGTGAGCAGTCGGCAAAAGGGACACTTATGAGAAATAAGGCTCATTTTACAGTTTTGTCCCTCAGGGCACAGGGTGTTTATCTGATTCAGTCTCACAGCCAGAAAAACTGACTGCTCTTTTTTCTGGACTATGTACCTCTAAAAATGGGGTTCTATTAAGTAGCTCCGCAGCGGTCAGAAGAACTCATACCTGAGGATTTCTCTCTTTGGTACACCTTATGTTTTATACCCTAAATTGAATTTAAAAATTAGACTGAAACCCTTAAATTAGGTTGCATAATGCCACTTCCCTATCATCGCTGTAGTCCTTTAGAGAGCCTGTATTAGTAATTCACAATCCCTTCTAGCAGCTTCTATAGGATACTCGCTTGGCTGCCTCTGTAATCTCTAGAAGATGCCATAAAAACATCCTGCTTTGTGTTGCTCTGTCTCTATCCTGTTCATCACCTGTTCTGTCTCAGCTTTCTTTCCCAAAGAAAAGGACTTGGCTAAATCTTTTACCCTTTTCCTCTGTCTGTTCCCAAACTCTTCTTGATCAAGCTTGATTGCGTACCACATCTCCATCCAACCCCGAATAAAAAAGTCTTACTGTAGGGCTTCCCTGGTGGCGCAGTGGTTGAGAGTCCGCCTGCCGATGCAGGGGACAAGGGTTCGTGCCCCAGTCCGGGAAGATCCCACATGCTGCGGAGCAGCTGGGCCCGTGAGCCATGGCCGCTGAGCCTGCGCGTCCGGAGCCTGTGCTCCGCAACAGGAGAGGCCACAACAGTGAGAGGCCCACGTACCGCAAAAAAAAAAAAAAGTCTCACTGTAAAATTTATTTGACTTTTTGAAAAGTATTGTTAGATAATCTACTAATTTCAAATATTTTCATTCTTAGGTTTTTTGTGTTTTTTTTTAACTCCCCAAATCAGTAGCTTCACAGACTGTTTGCCATGGAAAAGGAAACTGAATTTTATTTAATTACAACTTTGTGCCAGTTCACTGAAAAAAAAATTAACTATATTTGTAATTTATAACATGTATAACATGTTATAATCCACATGTTAATTATTCAAAACTCCTTTTAAATCCACAGAGGAAACTTGATTTATGTAGCTCCTTGCAGAAATTTTTTATTGATGATATATTTTTTATTCATAATATTTATTTAACAAGTAGAATGCCATTCATATTGCTCTGCTCTTTATTGTTTAACAATACATCTCAGAGTTTTTTCCATTTGAGGCACACAGATCTACCTCATCTGTTTAAGTGCTGCCTGGGGTTTCAGTATATGCTTACCTGGTCCGGAGCAGAGACAGTCTTCCTGACCCCAAATCTAATATTCTTTTCTCCTACAGCATAATTCCTAAAAAATCAGAGTCCTCTCACTAAATTTGACAAATGAAATTACTGAGGCCCAAATAGGTCAGGTAACTAGCCTGAGGTCATGATGGAATTACTGGGAATGTTGGGACCCATGCCAGGTGCTTCTTTCCCCCTTGAGTTACAGTGTAGAACTCTTTTATAATGTTACTATCTTTCAGAATAAGAGGTACATGAAGTGTCTCTTAAACAGAAAGTCACCTGGTACCTTAAATGGGGTAGGAGAAAAAGTCTGCAAGTGATGGGTTAAATCAGAAGTTTGCTGAGGGCAGCCATTCACTGTCAGAAAATGAGACGAGCAAGGGAATTGCTGATATATTTGGAGGAAACTTGAGTGAGGAAAGCACCGAACTGAAGTTCACACATACTTTTTCTACAGAGAATTCTTTACATTTGTCAGTTTGGTTTTAACTACCTTGCAGTACCAAAGTGCTGTCAATGAGAGACAGAAGAAAAGGGAGAGGTAGGGAAGAGGGGGAGAGGAGAGTCAAGTCCCACACAGTGGTAACCCAGGGAGACAATTTAATCCCCGAACTCTGGATTCCTAGGAAATGTGTGCCCTCAGGTCAGCACAGGTGGTCGAGTTCAAGTAGCACATCTCTAATTTCAGCTCCCTCCTTGTTTCTGTTTCTTCCATGCATATTTCCAATACTTTCTCGTGAGCTCAGCTATGCTTTTAAAAATGGTCATTGTAATTTATCTAGTATCTTGGCATTTGCATTGGAGGCCTTTTCAGAATGTTTACTTAGCCAAAATGCTGAAAGTAGATGTCCTTCTGATTTTGTTTTTGTAATTTTTATTCACGTATACATATGGAAAAGTACACAAATCCTAATTGCAACTTTATGAATTTCAAAGTGAGCACAAAATATTACTAACAGCAGATCAAGAGACAATACTACCAGCATCATAGAAGCCTCAGCCTACCCCCTCACTATTCCCATGCCCATCCCCTCGAGGGTAACCACCATGCTGACTTCTAACACCATATGGTAGTTTTCTCTGTGTTTTGTAGAAATGGAATCAAGTAGAATGTGCTCTGTGTGTCACACTTCTCACATTCTGTGTTATGTTTGTGAGATATACTCATATTGTATATGTGTGTAGCTGTTCTTTTTTATGGCTGTGTAGCATTCTGTTGTATGTATGTATGAGAATTTACCCTTTTTGATGAACATTTTGTTAATATATTCTCAACATTTTTGGACATGTCTTCTGATGAACATATGTACACATTTTTTATTGTATGTATCTCTCAGTATAATTTATACATCATTTATTGATGTGTATAGTTTTACCCTACTTTCTATTGAGTTGTCTGCATTTTATTGATTTGTAGAGTTTTTTATATTTTCTGGATATATGTTCTTTGTTAGACATAAATATTGAAGATTTCTTTTTTCTCTATGGCTTTCCTTTTTACTCTCAATGTTGTCTTTTGAGGAATAAGAATTTTTAATTTTAATAGCCTGATTTTTCAAAATTTCTTCTTATAATAAATGCTCTTTTGTGCCTTTGTAAGAAATATTGCCTACTCCAAGGTCACGAAGACATCCCATGTTTTCCTCTAAAAATTTTATTTACTCTTTACATTTAGATCTACAGTCTAGCTGGAATTGATTTTTCTATGGTCTGATTTACTTCAACAGAGCCAAATGACTTATTTCCATCATTATTCTGCTAAAACTGCTGTGCTTTTGTGAAGGTCATTACAAAACACTAGGTCTGTTCATATCACTCTGCTCATGGAACATATTTTATGGGTTCCATGGAAACCACAGATTTCAAACTCCTTAGCAAGGCTATGAAACACTTCACAATTATACCCCACATTAATTTTCAAGCATCACAACCTGTAACCCCATGTTCTTCCACAATGAATTAGCCATGTCTTTCTATCTCTGTGTTAGTCATGTGTTTCCCTCTGCATTGCTTTTACTCTTCTCTGTTATGTAAAGCCCTATTCTTGTTTCCTGGCCCAGAAATAAACAAAGAAACAAACATTCTCCATATCCAACCCCTACTTCCCAGGCAAATTTATCACTCCCTCAGCTGTTCTTGTACTTATTCTAATAGTTTCTAGACTGTATCCTTATATCTTCTCAATGTAATAGATATTATTAGTATGCTCATTTTGTAGATGAGAAAACTTAAGACCAGAGTTAAATTGTCCGATAATTAATACACCAACATTTAAATGGATGTGGAGATTGAATGGACATATTCTCATGCTTCTCTAATAGTTTATGATAACAGGTTTCCTAGCATTCAACATCACTTCAAGGGCATTGGTGTTTTCCTAAAATGTTGTGAGAAAGGAACCAAAGGACACTGCTGAAGTTGTAAAGAAAGCTCTTTTCTAGGCTTGCTCCACCCAAAGTGAAAATCTGTCCAGATACTCAAATCATACTAAACGAAGTTAGAAAGGAAGAGATAATGCAGGGATTGGGCATGATCTTCATTTCTGAAGCCCAGGGCCTTTGTTTGGTTCCCTCTCAGTAGGTCCTAGTAAGCCAAGTGTGAGGGATGCCTTGACATTTGGGAGACACTAGTATGTATAGTGATTGAGCCTTCTCAATTTCATCCTTATAATAAGGATGAGTTATAAGTTATAAGAAGGCAGATGAGCCTAAGAAATATTATTCATATTGTGACACCTAGAATTTTATGAAAGAATAAATGATACAAATGAACTTATTTACAAAATAGTCACAGGCATAGAAAACAAATTTATGATTACCAAAGGGGAAAGGGAGGGAGGGATAAATTAGGAGTTTGGGATTAACATATACACACTACTATATATAAGATAGATAAACAACAAGGACCTACTATATAGCACAGGGAACTATACATTTTGTAATAACCTATATGGGAAAAGAATCTGAAAAAGAATATATATCTATATATGTATATAGATATATATTCTTATATATATCATACATGTAGATATATATATTATATATATATACATATATATATATAAAGCTGAATCACTTTGCTGTACACCTGTAACTAACACAACACTGTAAATCAAATATAATTCAACAAAAAATAAATTAATTAAAATGAAGAATAAGTTCTCAGAACAAGTCAATCTGTAAACCTCTCTCCACATTCCTTGCCATTTAGCCCCTCAGAGTCCTAAAATGCTGTATTATGCATATATCATGCATGGAAGAGCAATACTTCATCTGGCAATGGAATTTTTATTAATATTGGCATTATTGGCAGAATCTTACGATTTTTCACCCATGGTAATTAAAATAGTTGACTTTTGTAGTATCATTTAAAAATCAGTTTAATACTGAGTTGCCGTCTCTTACAGTGTTCTGTTATTTTACATAGCCAGTAAACTGCTTCTCAGCGTGGCTTGTATTTATATTCTTAGATCTTTTTAAGGAAGTGAGGCTTAATGAGTATGTGATTTTGCTACTCTGAGGAGTGGTAAAAATGATTTCAAATAAAATTGGGGGCAAGAAAGTAGATGACTATAACCTGGGAGAAAAATAAAATGGGCCCATCTCCTTTATAACTTCAGGAGGTATTCTGATCCTTATGTTTTCTTTCAGGTACCCTCCTCCTACATACTTTTAAGTCTAATTTTGCCTCTCGCATAGCCCTCTTCTCTGTGTTTGAACATCTTTACATTCATATTTTATACAATTAGGTTTCTTATTAATCCCCTATTAAGTACTGGCACAGTTTTATAATGGGTTCTTTTCTTTCTTGAATTGTAATTATTCAGACACTCTACTGAGTGTTTGCAGGGTGACAGTTTAGGGCATGAATTGCCACACAGATATTGCTTATATTTTTATAATAAAAAATATATTGTTTTATGGCATTGGGTATTGCATCTTCTCAAGATCTATCTTACTCCAAAATTTATGTTTTGTCTTATAATTTCTTCTAGTCCTGTCATGTCTATTTTCTGAAGTACGGGTGATAGAACCATGGTAAATAACATGATGTTATTAGAACTAGACAATTTTGAATTGTGAATTTGGAAAATTGAGAGTGCTCTTTTTTTTTTTTTTTTTTTATAAAGAAGCGCCTCAACTTAGGCTAACTGTAATTGTGAGTTATCTGTGAGGATATTTTACAAAAGTAAAACTCCTGTTTTAGAGTTGTGTTCCATATGGAAAGAGGAAAGGCTTATTTCTATGTGGTCCCATGGTCAAGGCCAAATACAGTTTGTTTTGTGTTTAGAGCGCTATATTAAAAATGGGGCTCAAATAATGTTTTACTGAATGCTCATAAGTACTTTAACCTCTGAAAATTCTGTCTTTAGTAAGGTGATGTTTCAACTTGAAATCCGGGAACTCTCTATTCAAGCCAACTTAAATGTTATTTTCCTATATCTTTGTTTTTTAGTTATAATCATCATACAGTGTTATATTAGTTTCTGAAACCATAAGACTCCTAGAAGAAAACATAGGCAGTAACCTCTTTGACATGGATCTTGGCAATATTTTTTTTTGGATACATCACCTCAGGCAAAAATAAACAAACGGGATTTCATAAAACTAAAAAGCTTGTGCAGGGCAAAGGAAACCACCAATAACATGAGGCAACCTACTGAATGGGAGATGTTTGCAAATGATGTAATCATCAGGGGCTGATATTGAAAACATATAAATAACTCATACAACTCAACCTAAAAAGAAGAGAAACAACCCTAATAAAAAAATGGGCAGATGACCTGAATAGAAATTTTTCCAGAGAAGACATACAGGTGGCCAACAGACACATGAAAAGGTACTCAATATCACTAATCATTAGGGAAATGTAAATCAAAGCTGCAATGAGGTACCACCTCATGCCTATCAGAATGGCTGTTATCAAAATGACAACAGGGCTTCCCTGGTGGCGCAGTGGTTGAGAGTCCGCCTGCCAATGCAGGGGACACGGGTTCATGCCCCGGTCCGGGAAGATCCCACATGCCGCGGAACGGCTGGGCCCATGAGCCATGGCCGCTGAGCCTGCACGTCCGAAGCCTGTGCTCTGCAATGGGAGAGGCCACAACAGTGAGAGGCCTGTGTACCGCAAAAAAAAAAAAAAAAACAAAAAACGACAACAGACAACAAGTGTTGGGGAGAATGTGAAAAGGGGACCCTTGTGCACTCTTGGTGGGAATGTAAGTTGGTGCAGGTGCTATGGAAAACAGTATAGAGGTTGCTCAAAAAACTAAAAATAGAACTACCATATGATCCAGCAATTCCACTTATGGTATTTATCTGAAGAACACAAAAACACTAATTCAGAAAGAAACATGTACCCCTGTGTTCGCTGCAGCACTATTTATAATAGCCAAGATATGGAAGAAACCTTCTAAGTGCCCATCAATAGATGAATGGATAAAGAAGATGTGATATATATACAATGGAATATTGCTTAGCCATAAAAAATGAAATCTTGCCATTTGTGATAGCATGGATGGACCCAGAGTTTATTATACTAAGTGAATAAGTCAGACATAGAAAAACAGTTACAGTATGATCTCACGCAAATGTGGAATCTAAAAAAACAAAACAAACAAGCAAGCAAGCAAACCAGAACAGAAACAGACTCATAGATAGTACAGAGAACAAACTGGTGGTTACCAGAGGGGAGGAAGATGGGAGAATGGATAAAATATTTTTCTGTATCTTTAACCTGTGGAATGAAATTAGGAAGTCTTCTCTTTTCAGATTACATAGGATCATATATAAGAATCTTAATTTAGGCCATCTAATTCATAAGAGATTCACAGGAAGGACACACATACATAATAAAGCAAATGTAAGTTAAAGTAATTTGTGACTGGCTCTTGCAAATCTTACGACCCATGCCTACTAGTGGTGCAGTTTCATGCCAGCTGTCGCTTACCTCAAAATAGCAAAAATGCACATTTTACTCAATAGACAATTTTGAATCCACGTGAAGTGTTACGATGGGTTTTTACTGTAGCAACTTTAGTACTGGATCAATACAAAGGCACAAAGGTGTGAATTCAGCTTTCTAGTCCAGGAGTTGGCAAACTACAGCTTGTTGGCTAAATGTAGCCATGCCCATTCATTTGCATGTTGTCCACAACTGCTTATATACTACAACAGAGCTGAGTAGTTGCAAAAGAGACTAAACGTCCCACAAATCCTAAAGTAGTCTCTGACCACTGACAGAAAAAAAATTTACTGACCCCCGGATTGGGGCTCCCACATGAAGGGATGGGGGAACCGCTTATATATTTCTTAGCTTGTACTATTTAACATAGGGTTAATTGTCCAGCTGGTGTAATTCTAGTATAAGGCATATCCAAGAAATGAATCAGTGTTAAATCTTATAGTCACTGGATCAGACCAGCTCAAAACCAAATATATGTTGGTCAGCAGCTCACTAACCTTGAAATCAGCTAGTGACACAAAGGATAAATCCATTTTCACATTTTCCCAATTAACAACTTATTCATAGGTTCAGCTTCTAGTAAAGAAGGAATAAGTACACTCCATTCTCTCTCTCCCATTGACAGCAGCGAAAACCTTAGACAAACTTCATGAAGCAATTGTTGGAGATCTCTAAAAATTAAATAAGAGCAGGTGGACTGGGTAGAGATACCAAAGCTTGAAGAAGGACCACATTTTGGAGACCTATTTTAAATTGTATTTGCTTGTTTTGCCTTCCATTCCTCTTTGCTGAGACATCTGCATCTTCTGGAATTGTGCACAGTCACAGACAGAAAAGGCTCTTCAGTCAGAGGTCGCTGCAGGACAGAGCTCTTAAGACTTTCCTTGCCTGCACCCTAGAAGAGTTTCAGTAATGGAACAGCAACACTGTTGCAGCAAGAGTGGTGGTATGAGCAACAAAATTGGAGGAAGTGATGGTGGCAGTGGAGGCCCTCTCAGGCTCCTTTCTCCTGTGAATTTACCTCCAGGTAGATGCAGTCCAGGATATACCAGGAGTCAAAGGCTCTGCTCTTTCGTTGAGCCTTAGGAGAGGGGGCCCAGGGAACGTGATCTGCCCAAGTTCTTTAGAGTCAGAGCAAACTGGCACAATTCATTTCAAAAAACTTGGAAAACTGAATTACTTCAGTTTTAGACGATCTTATTTACAAAGCAGAAATAGAGACACAGACATAGAGAGCAAACATATGGATACCAAGGGGGAAAGGGAGGCAGTGGGATGAATTGGGAGATTGGGACTGACGTATATACACTACTGATACTATGTATAACATAGATAACTAATGAGAACCTACTGTATAGCACAGGGAACTCTACTTAATGCTCTGTGGTGACCTAAATGAGAAGGAAATCCAAAAAAGAGGGGATATATGTATACATATAGCTGATTCACTTTGCTGTGCAGTATAAACTAACACAATATTGTAAAGCAACTGTACTCCAATAAAAAAAAAAAAAAACTTGGAAAACCTTGTCAAGAGCCAGGCAAATGATCATATCCTTTGATAAAATAATTAATTTGTAAGAATGTGTCCTAAGGAAAAAATCCAAATAATTTTAAAAGAAAAAAAATATTGGAGCTTTATTATGTGAATGAAATAGTTTCATTACATAATCAAATAACTTATGTCAACTTGAATTGTGTTCAGCCTTTCATGGGATTATTAAGAAAACTGGGGAAGAAATTAAAATTCATATGAAATAGTATTGTGGAAAAAATGCTTCTAAGTTGGATTTGAGATATGAGTAAACTACTTGAACAATGCAAAAGGTAATTTTTAAGACTGTCTTTAAAAATAAATTTTCAGCCTTAATATATTAATGATATTTTGATGTTTTAAAGAAATGCATAGTGACTTAGTCTTCCTTTGGGGTATAGCAATTGATTTAAAAAAGCAATTTTTCTAAAGAATCCAATATTATATATTGGATAAATTCTTTTAGCATCAGAGATGTTTATAAACAAAATAAGTAGATGTGCAACCATGGCAAACATTTTGGTATAAGAATCAAAATTCTTCCTATTTTCAGTCAGTGAGAGTTTGAAGGGTATCTTCCAAGAAAACTGACAAAGCATATCTTTCAGTTTTCTATTCCTGAAATAATTCACTAGAACCTTTATTTTTTTCTGTTCTTTTTAATTTGGCTGAATAGCTTCCTTGTTATAAAGCATGTTGATAAGGTTGCTGGGATAAAAATGATCAAATGGTTCATATACCTAAAATCTCTGGACTGTGATTTTTTTAATTTCACACAGCTTTGCACTGTGTCTCCTGACTGGGGATGGAAGTGGAAGTGAGTGACAATAGCACAGTATGTCAGTTCTAGTCATGTTCTCCACTCCAGTTGGGTGGAGTGAACTGAGACATTTAAGATACTGCCAACAGTTTGGAATTCAATTTAGTTAATCAAACACTGACTGCCTGCCTGCTCTGTGCCAGGCATTGACCAAATCCTTTGAATTCAGAGAGGTGATAAACATCATGGCTGCCCTTCAGAAGAGACAGGCACAATACAAATAATACAAAAATACAAGGGCTATAATAAAGGAATATTCAGTGGTATGGAAATGCAGGTAACAGAATAGCCAACTCTTCCCGGGCTTGGGGGCAGATCAGAGACTGCCATACCATGGCATTGAATTGATCTTTGAAACACTGAGTAGAGAATGTCAAGATAAAAAGACTGAGCCATGAAAAAACTTGCATTTACCTGGGAGAGGACACAGATAGCATATCAGATCCTATTGAAATCACTCAGATGAGAGACAATGACGGTCCAAGTCAAGGTATCTCCACTGAAGATAGATGTGAAAAGACAGATTTTGGTGTTATTTGGGAATTATAGTCTACAGAATTTGGTGACTAAATGAGAGAAGCAGGGATGACTCTAATTTCCTAGTTTGAAGTATTAGTCAAATGTTGGTTGCATTCACTTAAGCCTTGCAAACTTTAACTTGACTTTTGGCTTGATAACCAACTTCCATACAACATTATATTTAGTGCCATCTTTTAAATTACATTTTGTATATGAGATTTATTACAGTAATTTTTGGAACTCTAGTGAAACTCACTGAAAGTCTGAAAACTAGACAAATGAGTACTATCATAAAGAATTCTAAAGGTCAAAATAAAATGAAAACAAAAAGAAAAAAAATTTTGCTGACATAAATCTTATCAACTTTAAATAACAGACTTTATTAAGATTCGTATAAATATCATACACCTTAGTATAATAAATACTAATTCCTATCAATTTGATTTATATTATTAATGTAATTCTGATTAACTTCACTTGGTAACTTTAATATTTTATTATGAAAATTAGCAAGCATAGAAAAACAAATAATTTTAAATGAATACTTGAACATCTACCATATGTATTCTATCATTAAGGTGATTTATCACATACCCATAAATCCATCAATCTTTTATTTTTTGATGTATTTCAGAGTGTTAATAGTGACTTTCCCATTCTAGGCAAGATGGAGTAACAAGGATTGGATTTACTTGCCCACCTGAAACAACACCACCAAAATTAGGAGACAAAACATGAAATAAAAGCTTTCATGACATCAAGATCAGGTAATGAAGGGCAGTAAACATTGTCCTACAGTTGCCCAAGTTTACTGCCTTGAGAAAGTTCTAGGCTATGGTTTAAGGAGAGATAACCCAGGGTAGATTGAAATGAGAGTCTGGGGAAGCACCCAGGTGAAATTCCTTGAATGACAATAATGGCCAAAGCTCATTCAAGAAGAAATAGATCACCTGATAGCCCTATATCTACACATAAATTGAATATGTAGGTAAATATCTCCATAGGAAGGAAGTTCCAGGCCCAGGTATCTTCACTAGTGAATTCTACCAAACATGTAAGGAAGGAATACCAATTCTATGCTAACTCTTGTGCAAAATTGAAGAAGAGGGATTACTTCCCAAATTACTCAATGAGACCAGCATTACCCCGGTACCAAAACAAGAAAAACAGAGTACAAGAAAAGAAATCTATAGACCAATAACCCTCATTAATATATATACAAAAAACCCTGAAAAAAGATTTTAGTAATCAAATGTACTAGTAAATATAACAAATACAAAGTATGATCCGTCATGAACAAGTGAAATTTATTGCAGAAATGTAAAGTTGGTTTCACATCTCAAAATTAATCGACATAATTTATTATCATAAAACCAACTGAAAAAGAAAAGCCACATGTTTATCATACTAAATGCAGAAAAACATTTGACAAAATCCAAAATCTATTTTTGAATAAACCACTCAGAAAAGTGGGCATCAAAGAGATCTCCCTCAGACTGTTAAAGAGTGTCTTCAAAACAAGCCCTGCAACTAACAATTTTATTAATGGTGAAAGATTGAATGCTTTCACCTTAAGATCAGAAGCATATAAAGAATGTCTACTTTTGCTACTTTTGTTTCACTTTGGATTGGAAGTTCTAGCCAGTAAAATAAGGCAAGAAAAAAGTAAATAAAAGGCATCCAGTTTGGAAAGCAAGAAGTAAAATAGCCTTTATTTGCAGAAGACATGACGAACTATGTAGGAAATCTCACGGACTCCTAATAAAAAAACAAAACAAAAAGAAAACATCTAATAAATATGTTTAACAATGCTTAGGATGGCTGATTAGTATGCAAAATTAATTATATTTCTCTATTAACAACAAACAAGTAGGGACAACATATATGAAATATTTAGGAATAAATCTGCCAAAAAATATCAGAAACTTGTACGCTGAAAATTACAAAATGATGCTGAGAGGAATTAATAAGCCCTAAATAGAGATGTACTGTGTTCATGAGTGTGATGACCCCAAATTACTAACATGTCAGTTCTTTCCAAGTTGACTTACAGATGCAATAAAATTCCAGTCATAATCCCAGTAGATATTTAGCTTATTCTAAAATGTGTAAGAAGTTTATAAGAAAATCTAAACAACTAAATAGTCAAAATAGCTTTGAAAAAGAACAAAGCTGGGGAACTAATGCTATCTGATTTCAAAACTTATTATAAACCTACAATAATCAAGACAATATTATATCAACGTAAAAATAGGCTAATATATCAATGGAATATACAATGGAATAGAGAGGCCAAAAACGAGACCCCCATCTATACAGGCAATAGATTTTCACAAAATGTGCAAAGGAAATTCAGTGAAGGACAGGTGTTTTCATCAAATGTTGCTGGAACAATTGAAATCCCATAGGAATAAAAAAAGTTGATCCATACCTTATACCACATACAAAAATTAACTACAAGTGGGAAGTGGGTTACAGGAGATGATCTGCAACCAATGAGTCATAAATGTGGTTTTAAAGAATTAGTCCCTTCCTCAAAGTGAGGCAGCTCCGGAGCTCCTGGTAGGTTAGGCTGAGTCCTTTATTGCAACAGAGTCCCAGTTCACCTTCTCCCTTGACCTAATCCTGCTTCCTTTACCCCTCAGAGTTGTCCTTGAAAGTATCCTCAATATTCCTCCTGCACTAAACTATCAGAATTTCAGAGCCCATTTCGCAAAGAACCCAGCCTATATCAGTAAATGATTGGGAAAGACCATATTGGACAGCATAATTAAGAAACCAGATGTTTGCATTAATAAGTAAAGCCACCTTTACTTAAGCAACAGCTAGAAACACCGATTGATACATATGGTGTATTGGCATCTCAGATACATTAGGGGAATGGCTGAAGAGATATTGTTTTACAAAATGGGGAATAATCCTTGATGAGTTTCTGAACAAAACTAAGTATCATCTTCTCTCAATTTACGTGTAGTTCCACTCCAAGAAAATTAAATACATATTAAAATAGTACACAGATAATTTGTTTTGAGGATAAGATAGCTACTTCTAGGCTCAGACCATTTTCAGTATGGTTTTCTCCTATCTCAGTGACTGCTGAGACATCCAAAGTTGTGTGGGATGCATAATTTTTCTTTATATAAGTTTTCCGTGCACATCTAGCATCCCCACCCCCTGCCCAATTAATGCTAACACCCTTCAATCATTGTGGCTATCCTAAAACAATTCTGTAAGTTTCCAAAAGGTGTCCTAGTGACCCCATTGAAAAATAACAGTCATAGAGGGCTATATATGAATAATGCTTTGGCTTTATTTTGTAGGTATTAGGGAGGCATTGCAACCCTTCAAGTAGAGCAGTGACATTTGTGTATACGGGAAGAGAATTTTGGTCCCGGCGTGACTGATAAATAAGGAAAGGGTGTTTAAGATTGGAAACAGATATATCTGTTTTTAGACTACGGCAGCAGTTTAATTAATAAATGGCAATTGGCTGACATAAGGTAGGACCATTGGAAATAGATGAATATATTTAGAAGTTTTCAGGAGTTAAACCAAATATGGTGGGTGAAAGGTGTGATGTTTTGAGGGACCAGGTACTAGATGCTCCTGACGTGGAAGAGCAAAAGAGAAGGAGGACTAGGA
The DNA here is from genome assembly GCF_963455315.2 of Globicephala melas. Classification (NCBI taxonomy): domain Eukaryota; kingdom Metazoa; phylum Chordata; class Mammalia; order Artiodactyla; family Delphinidae; genus Globicephala; species Globicephala melas. Next base: position 79,277,173 of record NC_083319.1, on the reverse strand, counting down.
TGTGGGTGTTTTGCTTTGTTTGTTTAGTGAATCGTCAGTAAATACAGTTTTAGCTATTTTGAGATTGAGGTAAAGGCAAGAATAAAGAATATTTGGATGGAGAGTTCAGTATTCAGTTTGCCATATGTTTATGACTATTTAGATATACAGTTTTACTTATTAGTTAAATTTTTAATCTTTGCTCACTAAATTGGAAGCTCCAATAGAACTAGTATTGTTGGCCTGGTTTTCTGCTGTATCCCCAGTGTCTAAATCATGCCTTGAATGTATTAAGCAGCCAATATAGAATTGCTGAGTGTATGAATATATGCATCCCGTAGTTTGGGAAGAGATATAATTTTATGAATCATCAGCGTATTTTTTAAAAGAACTTAAGTAGACCTGATTGTCTATGGAAAGTTTACAAAGTGCTGAACTGAAAGATAGGAAACCTAGCTTTTGGTGCTGACCATGCTGCTAACCATGTGACCTTGGGCATGTCCTTGGATTTTTCAGATCACGGATCTGAGTTCCATGGAGGTGGGGGATTGGACAAAGACCTTTAGTTTTTCCTACACCATCAAAACTAATAGGAATGGGAGTTTTATTGTCAAGACAAAACAGTGTAAAAATTTGTAAAACAACAAAGGAGGAAGTAAGAAAACTATATTTGGAAGATGTAAAACAGATAAGTGCTGACTGATTATCAGACTCTACAAAAACAAATACTGTATTATTAGTGGGAAAAACTGAGACACATCCAGATTTACACTGTGTAATCAACAAAAAAAAATGTGCAGGAAGAGGCAGTACCAGCTACTTCTGGATCTAGGGGTGATGGGTGGAAATTTAAAAATATTTAAGAAGTAAATAGATCAGTGCTTCTCAATCTCTGCTGAACCTCAGGCTTGGAACGACCTGAGGAGTTTTAGAGACTTCTGGCACCTGGGTCCCACATCCAGAGATTTTGAATTAGTTTGTATCCAAGTAATTCTAATCTATTGAGGTTGAGGGACTCTGAGCTTGGATTGGAGCAGTGTGATTCAAGATTCTGGCCTGTTGAGGGGAAAAATAACCAAGCCTTCTGACATTGCTCTGACTTTTGAACTTGACATAACTATTGGAAGATGGATATGCTCCATCAAAACAAGAGAGTGTACCAAGAAAGATGAAGGTATAGGCTTCAGAAAATAGGCAATCAAACCAGGAGGAATACAAAAGGAATTGTGAACATCCAAGGAGAGGTAATACCCAGATAATGGCCATGCAGTAGAATTAGAGAGAAGCCAATCCAAATAGCAAGAACATGGAAGTCTCAGAAAAGATATCCTTAAACAAATTAAATTAATAATGTAACTAATGTGATCTACCATGTATAACATTTCATTTAAAGACTTTAAGACTTTAGGAAGGTGTGTGAAGAATTAGCAACATGTACAGAGAAACATTAATGAAAAAACATTCAATCAAATAAACAAAACAGTTCTCAGTTGTGAGTAATATTTGTATAGGCAATATTTATGTATTTATGCCTGTACATTAGATATATATATCTAAACCATATATATGTGTGTGTGTACATATATACACACACACATATATATAAATGTATAAACTATATAAACACTGAATACTTATTTAACCAACAATTTCAATCTAAGTATTTCAGGAGGAAATTGTAGAAAAGCAGAGAAAACGATAGTAAAAGAGAACTGAATTATCATCTTCATAATTTAAAGTCAACAGATAATGTACTTAATTTGCGACGCAAAAGACGGCAGGGCATGCATGTTGTTTGGAAATTTGGAGATGTGTGGAAGTCATAAAAAACAGCTTAAAAAGTGGAAAGTAGGTGCCTCTATGGAAGGGTCTGTGACAGGCCTTCTCATTACTAGTGCTCTTTGAAATTTGTTGTGGGAGTGTGTCCTGTCCGCTTTAGTACACTTAGCAGCATCCCTGGCCTCTGTGCCCTAGATGCTAATAGCAACCCCTCTCCCCAGATAGAGTCAACCAAAAATGTCTCTGTATTTGTCTTTCTCTGAATGACTTACTTCACTTAGTATGATAATCTCTTGGTCCATCCATGTTGCTGCAAATGGCATTATTTCATTCTTTTTCATGGCTGAGTAATATTCCATTGTATCTATGTACCACATCTTCTTTATCCGTTCAGTTGTTGATGGACATTTAGGTTGTTTCTATGTCTTGGCTATTGTAAACAGTGCTTTACAAACACTGGGGTGCATGTATCTTTTTAAATTCCAATTTTCTCTGATTGTATGTCCAGGAGTGGGATTGCTAGATCATATGGTAACACTCTTTTTAGTTTTCTTGAAGGAACCTCCATATTGTTCTCCAAAGTCGCTGCACAAATTTACATTCCCACCAACAGTGTAGGAGGGTTCCCTTTTCTCCACACCCTCTCCAGCATTTATTATTTGTAGACTTTTGATGATGGCCATTCTGACTGATATGAGTTTTGATTAGCATTTCCCTAATAATTAGCTATGTTGAACGTCTTTTCATGTGCCTGTTGGCCATCTGTATGTCTTCTTTGGAGAAATGTCTATTTAGGTCTTCTTTCTAGCAACATTTACCTACAGAGATGTGAAACTTACCTACAGAGATGTGAATGATGTAAATTATGGTTTACAAATCTCTCCTGAATGGTTTTTCATAACCATGGTTGAGCAGGTAATCCTGGGTGCACAGAAATATATAAGACCTTGTCCGTGATTTCAGGTTACTTACAAACCTATCTGGACATTTGACAGAAACAGCAGTATAATCACAGAGAGGTCTTAGAGAGGTTTTGGAGTCAGAGGAAATGTTCTGAATTCCCAGCTTTTCCCCCACATTAGTTCTCTGTCCGTGAGAAATGTCTGGCACATAATACCCAGCAATGTGATTTCCAGTTGCCCTTCTCCCAAAAATCTTTCTCAGTTCTATGACTATGAAAACAGATTATGACCTATGTTTAACTGAATTGTGCAAACAATAAGTGCTATTGGTATTGCAAGGAAGAAGCCTCTCAGCTGTGGAAGAGTGGGGGAATATTCTTATAGGAGAGCTGCAGCTGCTCAAATGGATACAAAATAGGGCTTGTGTGTCTTAGGTCCTTAGGTCAATGTCAGCAAAGATTCTTCTCCTTTTAATGGAAAAGACAAACCAATAACCTCCCCACCCATACCCAATATAAGTCCCTGATGGAGTTATCCTAATTTTTATATTGCCATCGTGACTGATAGTCTGTCTCTGACCACTTACAGTATTTGTTTGGTAGGAAATTCAACATAAAAATGGTCTGATGGGCTTCCCTGGTGGCGCAGTGGTTGAGAGTCCACCTGCCGATGCAGGGGACACGGGTTCGCGCCCCGGTCTGGGAGGATCCCACATGCCACGTAGCGGCTGGGCCCGTGAACCATGGCCGCTGAGCCTGCGCGTCCAGAGCCTGTGCTCCGCAACGGGATAGGCCACAGCAGCGAGAGGCCTGCATACTGCGAAAAAAAAAAAAAAAAAGGTCTGGCTTGGAACTGATCGTGAGGCTCTGGGAATAAATTTCTTTATTGAGTTTATCAAGGTTGTTGGTTTTTAACAAATGCAAAGAATTACATAAACAGAGTTGTGTTTCAGTGAATAAGAATTAAGATGCTTTTAAAAACTAGGTATAAATGTGGCTTTAAGTAGTAATTCTATTAAGTCAGACAGTCTAGATATACTTTCTTTTGATATACCTTTCCAGGGTAATTATTTGTTTTTCAGCAGAATAATGTTCTTTATCTCAAATCAGTTTTGTTGCAGTTAATGCTATTATTATTTATTAGTATAGGTAAAACCAAGGGCATTTTCATTTGGCATGAAGTAGATTTTTATTTTTCAAACCTAAGAACAGACTGAAGTTTGCTAGTGAAACTGCTTTGGTAAATACCATCAATTCTGATGACAGATTATTTGCAATAATCCCAGGCAATTTTGTTACACTGCCATTATGTTTAGGCGATAGCAAATTAAAATGATAAAATGTCCTTATCTCTTTCCTGCAGCTGTTTTAGCAATCCCATAAAATGAGTTTATACCATCAGCTGTACCTGTCCAGAAATATATAAATACAGGTGGCATTGTTCCTTAAGTATTCCACTAGTCACCATGCTATGTGGACAATCTAATGGTCCATTTTTAAAGAAAATGTTTGTGTCTGTTTTTCAATTATTTGAGAAATAGACACATTCTTTGCTTTGCCTGGTGTCAGGGTCATCTCACCATATATATTATAGTAAATTACTGTAATAGGAGCACTTGGCATGTTGCATTAGAGTGAAAAGAAAAACAGATTGGCTGGAAATAAGAAGAATTCATTCTTCCTCCTCTCTAGTGTGTATGCCCTGACAACCACCAGGGGAACTTATTAACCTTCCTCCCATTGTCAATGTTTCTAGAAAGCAGAACTGAATTGAACAAGCTGTGCAGTCAAAAAACCTTTCTTTCATTCCCAACTGAAGATAAATGTTTCTTTTTTAGATCATTTAAAAGGGACAGTTTAAATATAAGTTTGGATTTAGTTTTGTTCTCCTCAATATACTTATATGTGGGAAGTTTGTTTTCATTTATGTATGTACATATTTACTTGTTGTTTTCTGTTTATGAGTCTTTGTGAGATCTTTTGTTCTGAACTTGGGGTTTCACTCCTTTCACAGATGTTTACTTTCTTACCAGGAGCACCATGCTTGGCTCTATGGCCTGAACAAGTAGCTGAGTAAACTGAGTCCACCAGGAATCAAGTTCATAGATTCACTGAGGATCTACCTTCTCTGGTCACTTTGTACCTGTGGTCCAGCTCCTTTTCCACTGTACACGTTCCATGGTTTTCATCATTCACATCTCTGTAGGTAAGTTTCTTGGAACGTGCTTGTTTCCAGTGTATCTTTGCTTTGTCCATATCATTGTGGCACGTTTTGGTTCAGTGTCCCACCTCATTTTTTATCACTCTTTTCTAAATATCTGAACCACATTGAGACTATCATTATTCTGAAAATAGGGCAAGATATCTGCTTCTGTGATTTGGACCTAGCTAGTTTGGATATGGCTTTGCTTCCAACAGATACATCCTTATAGCCAAAGGAAGTTGATTACACTCTGCTGGGTACTCCAACTAGTTCTGTTTGGAAACAGTATACCTCAGCATGTCAAGATGGCCCTGTTTCCTGAGGGAATCATGGTCAATGGATGCCTGGAAACAGATATTTATTATTGTAACAAATGAATGAACAATTGGGCACAGTCTGGTTTCAGGTCAGTTTTAAGTCACTACTTTCCTTATGATGGTTGCTTTATAATTTGGACTTGTGGTGTTCAAGGGTGTAATATTTCCTTCTTGAACTTCATGCATCTTGATCTGGGACATAAAAGCATAGCCACTAAGACCAGGGGACATGCAGTCATAGGGATAGAGTTTAAATCCTTTACCCGCCACTTTCTCTTAGCAAGTTATTTAATCTCATGTAGTACTTGTGAAAGATTAAAAATTAAAAGAGCTGGGGCTTCCCTGGTGGCGCAGTGGTTGAGAGTCCACCTGCCGATGCAGGGGACACGGGTTCGTGCCCCAGTCCGGGAAGATCCCACATGCCACGGAGTGGCTAGGCCCATGAGCCATGGCCGCTGAGCCTACACGTCCGGAGCCTGTGCTCTGCAATGAGAGAGGCCACAACAGTGAGAAGCCCGCGTACCGCAAAAAAAAAAAAAAAAAAAAAAATTAAAAGAGCTATTTAAAGCAGTTATCACATTTCCTGGTATATGGTAAGTATTTTTTTAAATGTGAAAGAAAGAAAAACAGCAAATAGCACAAATACCATCTTGGTACACTTTTTGATTTGAAGACAATGCTTTCTGAGCATCTCTGAAAACAGTCTAGCTTCCTAAAGCTCTCCATGCCAGTACTGAAACGGGCAGGACCTTGCAATCAACCTTTTACACTGGGGAAGATTTGGGCTCAGACCCATGTATGGTCCTCAAGACCTTCAAAGAAACTGAAAATGAGAGCAATCCAGTCTCACAGTTTGACGTAATGGCAACTGTCTTTTCTTTGGAAACACTGAAAGTTATTCTTCTGTGCTTTGAGACTCACCAATACAAGTGACTAAAGCAATTCTTTAAAATCTTGGAAAAATGTATTAGCATTAGAGGTTTCAGAAATCACTATTAACCAAAAGCAAGTGCTATGTTCTTGAAAATAACAGACACCTCTTGTATTGTAGCTAAGATAGTGTTTTTGTTTTTGTTGTTGTTGTTAGTTTTTTGGCTTTGTTTTTATTGGAAAAAACAGGAAAATCTCATTATAATGATTTTATCTCTAGTTTTATTCAGTGGCTTAGAACCTAAGTTCAGCATTAAAACTACAAGATACTAGGAATATTGTCAGTGATTTAAAATATGATGTATCTAGGGATACTTTTAAAGAACTATTGCCTTTGTGTTAACATAAAGCACTTATATCTAGATGGATGTAACAGTTTTCTGTGGGTTTGTGGAGACAAGATGCCGTTTTCTTGATTGTTATTAGGCAGTTATTTGTAAACATACTCAGTGTTCTTGTTGTATAAAATTATACTGTTATCTGTCCAATTTGGAGTGCATATCGTAGATCCTGACTGAGCGAATTTTTGGAAAGGAAGTCAGTATGAAATGGTATTTCGTTAACTTGTCTGCAGGCTTCTAAAGGAGATGAAGCAAATTCAATAATTCTTTGCCAAAAATGGAGCTACATACATGTCCTAGATATTTAGAATTTTGACCTAGAGCCATTATTCTCAGTCAGCATTAAAGTGTTGGCCCTATATTCAAGCAATGAGATCTCAGTTTGTGTCCTTATTTGCCATGTGCAATGATCTGTTGGCTGTTGGTATCTTAATTCTTCTAACCTGTTTGCTTATCTACAGAGTGGGGGAAATAATAGGACACACTTTTAAGGACGTCTTATAAATTAAATAAGATAATATACATAAAGTACTTAGCAAAGTGAATAATATATAGTATATACTTAAAAAAATGGAAGCTCCTTCTACAAATACCATTAATACCTCTACTATCATTATTACTGTTATCACTAGAAAAAATTTACCTTTGGTTGTCTCTCGTTTTTCCTTTCCTTTTTCTTACTTCTGTTTGTGGTGTTGAGCCACGACCTGAGATGTGAAATCCCCAAGGTCATACTTACATAGAAGAAGAGGGAAATCAGGTAGCTTTATGTCTGGTATAAATTTACTTATCATGAGGGCAAAAGAAATGCTAATCAAATCTGTGTCACACATGTATATCAAGTCAATCACAGACTGTAGAATATATATTGTTCAAGCCCGAAGACTGCTTTCCTGTGATTTATATTGGCCTCAGAAGTCTCCAAGCCTAGCATGTACTGTGTGGTAGCACTGCCAGGACAAAAATCCACAACTGAGTGATTCAAAGAGTTCTGTGCAAGGGGAGTTTTTAGTCTGTAGTGAAAACCTGCAGTTCCAACTCCCCTCCCTGCCTCTTTTTCTGAATCTCTTCCAGGAAGTGACTCTTTGGGCATAATCAGAATTTTTCTGAGAGGCCTGCAAGAATGTAAAATACAAATTGTCTTTAATATCCTCAGTGAGCATTTATTCATCTATTTGTTCATATATTCATTCATAAACTCATGTACGGGGTTTCTATTAAATGCTGGGCATTTTGCTGGACTCCGGGGAAATTGTGATAAATAGGACAAAGTTTGTTTTTGCCCCTATGATGCTTACGAGAATGGAGGAGAAAACAAGACCTTGACCTTGTAAGGAAAGTGTGATGAGTGAGATGAAAGGACAAGTAGAGGTGCCATAGACACATGTAGTAGGGAACATGTAAACTGAAAGGACAGGTAGAAAAGTCAGTGAAGGTTATTTTGTAAAGTAAAGTATTTGTGTAAGTTGAGTAAGTGGAATCAAATGAGAGATGAGTTGGCATCAGGATAATGTTCCAAAAAGAAAGAATAACACGTTCAAATACCTAAGCAAATAAACACAAAGAAACAAACAAAAAACCCATCTTAGAGCTAAAAAAGCAGTGTAATAAAAGCTTTTATAGGGAGGGTGTAATTTATATGGTAGTTGATGGAATGCCACAGTTTTGAATGGTATTAATACAAATGGAATGTATGTTTCAAAAAGTTAAGTAGTGGGGCAGTATATGGATATGAGGTGGGGAGAAGTTAGAGAGGGGGCACCTTGTTTGGAAACTGCTACTGATGTGTTAGGGAAAGAGGCTGTTGGCTGAAGGTGAGGCCCAGAAGCATAGAGAGCATGGATTCAGGCATTTGGTTCTTCACCCATCATATGCCTTATTTAATTAACTGGTTTTATGCACAGTTCTTGTTGTGGTAGATACAAAGAGGAGAAAGGCATGGTTCTTGCTCCAGGGAAACCAGGAGGGAGAGGGAGAGGGGGACTGATGCAGAAGAAAGGAAAATGCTTTATAATTTACTAGGTTTAACACCATTTTTTTTCCCTGTTTTTTTGAACAAAGGGCCCTGTATTTTTGTTTTGCACTAGGCCTTGATCAAAGGTTAGGGACTCTAATGAATCATCTTCTGAGATTCATCCAACAAAATGGAAGTTAACAAAGAAAATTCCACTTATACATCACTCATTTCAGAGTCAGCTAACCTTTGTACCGCCCGAGTAATAACAGGGCTTATTACCTGGGAGGGAGGGAGGAGGGGGAGGGAAAGACAGAGAGAGACAGAAGGAGAGAGAGAAAGAGAGAGAGATTGAGATTGTAGTGTGACACTCCTTGGGTTACAGTTGGTGAGGTAAAGCGTTAGGTCATTTTACAGAAAACAAATTCACCCAAAGCCCATCCAATGAAGGATCAATTCCTCTAAGTATCATTATTATCTTTATCATCATTATCAGTGCATTATCAGTGCATCATTTTGAGCACTGTACTGAGTTCTTGATATGCACTGTCTTATCTAGCTCTCTACCATCCAATAAACTGGCCTCCAGGATCTATTTTTACAATATTTTACAAATGAGAAAATTGAGACACCAAGAGGTTAAAGGGCTTGACAAAGGTCCCTCAGGCAAGATGTAGTGAAACTTGAATTTGGTCTGCCTGACTTCTGAGTCCATAGTTTGAGGGAGTTAATAATGTCAAACAAAAAACCTGATAAAGTTTACAGAAAAAATACTGTCATAAAGCAGCAGTGGAATAGCAGGGGGAAAAAGGCAGCCCATTTTTGCTTTAAAGTGTTACACTTCTTTTTAAGATAAAGACAGTAACTATCCGGAAATTAGAATTGGATTTATGACATCATTTCTCAAGTGATGGGATCTTTCACAACCAAGTTTTTAACCCATTAGAATGAATGTTGGAGACATTGTCTCCTTAACTGGGTAAAGTTAAATCAGATCCCCTCCAGCGGGAATGCAATTAAACAACACTCGGCTTATGGTTGGGAGGTCTGGTTCATCATATTTCTGCTCTTTTCTGGCTCAGGAAATTTATACAAGTCACTGAGAATCTCTGTGTGTCCATTTCCTCACTTTCAGAATCAAAAGAATAGTACCCATCTCACAGATTTGTCATGAAGAGTAATTAACCACGTATGTCGGCACCCAGCCAACTCTATGGCACAGGAATAGCCCTGCTAGGCAGTCAGTAGGATGGTTATGTGCAGTGCTGGAAAATGTATGTGGAGAGAGGGGCCATCACCAAGATGTCAGGGAGAGCCAAGCAAACTGGAAATGTGCTGATACTGTAGGCAATCAATGTCATGCAACTGTCTGCTTTTCAACTCATGGTACATAGAGGGGAGGGATATAATCATGCATCTAATCAGTTACTACTAGGAGGTGGACACAACTTCAGGCTTAAATATACACAGATATGAAACTCAACTGAAGACTTAAATAGTTAATTCTATGCCGGGCACCATGAAGGAAACACAGCTTCCTGGATTTAAGGAAAAATGAAGGGGGATCCTATCAGCCAAGGTGAAGGACCTGTCTTTCCATGGGTGCTAGAGTTCTGAGAAGTAGACAAATTCCTTCTATGAAAATTTCTCTGTATTAGAACACAGGGCTTCAATGTAAGAGGTTACTAATATCACAGGTATATTATTGATAAAATCATGTAATTTTTTGTTTTTGAATGATAGACATTTTTATGTCTTCAAAGCATCCATATCTATACATCTATACATGGTGAAAACTTCTTATATTCAAATCCTCCATGAAAAAGTTTCCCATGAAGTTATTGAAGTTATGCAGAATCCCTTTTCATAGAACACCTTGAAATAGGCAACAGTAAAGAGTGAGAAAAATGAAGATTATTCAGGATATATATCAAAACTATCTTTTATGAATGATTGAAAATAGTGTTCATTTATGGGTATTATCCACAATTATTACTGATTTACTAATTGAATTAACATTGCTATTTTATCTGCAACAATGCGGCCATCAGTTGGAACACTAATACGTTTTTGTGCTGGGCTGGTTCTGAGATCTGTGATCAAAGGTATTTTTTAATTGAATAGTCCATGATACAGTAGTCATTTAACTAGATTTGCTCAGTTTTCCTGGCATATTTATTCAATATATTCCACCGAGTGAATGTTTCAGTAAATAACCACTACATAGCCTACTTACATAATTCATTAATAGAGAGGCATGGAGACATATTTTTCAAATTAGATTTTATATTTTCAGTAATAGCCAATGATACTTAGCGCTGGTCTTTTGTTCCCCATTGCTTACCAGTGTCAGGTTGCATTAGGACCTAGATTAATTTGCTGACACTTTAAACTGTAAGGTCTATGAGGAAAACTAGTCAGGAAACACTGTTCCCCACTTTACCAAGCAGGAGCATAGAATGATGGAAACCCCACTCCTTGGTGCAAACTTGGCTGCACAGTGGAATCACCTGTGATGTCTGGGTCCCACTCAAGAGATTCTAGTTCATTAGGTGTGAGGTCCACCTTGGATATGGGGTCCAGCTTGGGTATGAGGGTTTTTTAAATTCCAGATGATTTTAACATGCAGCAAAATTTGAGAACCACTGAATGAGCGTGCACTGCTGTGTAAGCAGGGTATGCAAGAGCAAAGAACATCTTACTTCCCCCTTCCCTCTCTCCTTTCTGTCTTTCCTGGAAGCTTTCAGCATCTGTTGGACATCGATTATGTGTCAGAAAATGTTCCAGGTAGTAAAAATACAAGGCCGACAAGAGTGTCCCTATTTAGTTGTTTATTAAGTTAGTTCTGGCTTCTGTCTTTGCCTCTGGCCTTGCCTGCCCACATACCCCCCAAGTGTGCTGAACCCCAGCGAAAGTAACCTTCCCTTAGTCCTCAATACTTCTGTAATTATTTCTCACAGGTGGCTGCTTCATCCACACTGAGTTACCTCCTACCACCTCTTGTGATCTCAGTTTAACCCTCACTGCATTGACTATCATCCCTGGGTCCCATCTCCTTTCATCATACCATACACGTCACTCTAGTTACACATATTATTATATATATGTTGATACATTCTTATGTGTTTGATGTTTCTCTTCCCTCTGGACAGAAATCACCAGCAAGGAGCCTACACTGGGCCTCTTAATAAATGCCTAATAAAATACTTGTTGAATGAGTGAAATAATTATGAATTTGAGTATATATAAGGATATCATGGTTATTTTTTGCTACATAACAAACTACCTTAAAACTTGATTGTTTAAAGCAATAAGCATTTTCTGACCTCTTGTGATTCTGAGGGTTGATGGGGCTTACCTGGGTGCATCTTCTATTCCACATGATATCAACTGGGACTGCAGACACCTGGGGGCTCAGGTGGGTTGGAATATTTAAGATGGCTCCCTCACATGGCTGGTGTCCTGGGAGAGTAGGACTGCAGAGCTGGTTTCAGTTGGAATGTTAGGGCTGCTCAGCTTCTCTCGCATGAAGTCTAAGGTTCTTTCCCTTTCCACATGGCCTCTGCACTTGGTCTCTCTAGCAAGTAGTCAGATTTCTTAGTAGCTCAAGGCTTCCAAAACAAGCAATTCAAGGGAAGGGGCAGAGGCGGCCAGATCTCTTAAAGGCTGGGTGGAAAGCTGGTCCAGTGCCAATTTTGCCATATTTTATTAGTCACAGAAGTCACAGGCCTATTCCAGAATACTTGAGAAAAACATAAAAACAAAAAAGCAAACTTCCTTTCTTTATGGTAGAGTCATAAAGAATTTGAGACCATCCTTAATCCATCACAGAAATTTAACCAAAATGTAAAACGTTTTTTCATTTTCTTTTCTTTTTTATGGGGGTGGGAGAGGTCAAGGGATCTTTTTATTTTAGTTTTCATTTTATTGTGGTAAGAATACTTAACATGAGATCTACCCTCTAACAGATTTTTTTAGTGCACAATATAGTATTGTTAGCTGTAGGCACAATGTTGTACGGCAACCTCTGTAACTTATTTATCTTGTATAACTGAAACTTTTTACCCAGTAATTAACAACCTCACACTTTCCCCACCCTCTCCCCCCAGTCCCTGGAAACTACCATTGTCCTCTCTGTTTCTATGAGTTTGACTATTTCAGATACCTCATATAAACGGAGTCATGTAGTGTTTGTCCTTCTGAAACTGGCTTATTTCACTTAGCATAATGTCCTCAAGGTTTATCCATGTTGCCACATATTGTAGGATTTCCTTCTTTTTTAAGGTGGAATAATAGTCAACTGTATGTATATAGCACATTTTCTTTATTCATTCATTGATGGACTTATAGGTTGTTTCTGTACTTCGCTATTATAAATAGTGGCGCAATGAACATGGGAGATTACAATGTCTCTGTGAGATCACAGTATCTCTGTGAGATCTTGACTGCATTTTTTGGATAAATATCTAGAAGTGGGATTGCTGGATCATTTGGTAGTTGTATTTTTAATTTTTTGAGAAATCTTCGCACTGTTTTCCACAGTGGCTGCACCATTTTGTATTCCCCCGAGCAGTTTAAAAGAGTTCCAATTTCTTGACATCCTCACCAACACTTGGAAAAGGAAATAGTCAAGAGTGAAAAGAACGGGAAATAGTCAAGAGTGAAAAGAACGGGAGAAAATATTTACTAACCATATATCTGTTAAGGGGTTAATATCCAAAATATATAAGGAATTCCTACAACTCAGGAGCAAAAAAATGAAATTAAAACATGGGCTGGGGACTCAAATAGACATTTCTCCAAAGAAGACATACAGATAGCCACCAGGCATATGAAAAGATGCTCAGCATCACCAACCATCAGGGAAATGCAAATCAAAACCACAATTACATATCACTTCACACATGTTAGGATGGCTATTATCAAAAACACAAAAGACAAGTGTCGGCAAGAATGTGGAAAAATTGGAACTCCTTATTTACTTTACAAAACCCTAAGCCTCACTCAGAGCCCTCATTTGGCCAGGCTTCTGGAAACATTAATATCAGCCATTTTGGGGGATCTTACTAGCAGGGTTTAGTATAGCACAAGGCACCAAGTGTGTCTTTTTTTTTTTTACTGCAGTATAGTTGCTTTACAATGTTGTGTTAGTTTCTGCTGCACAGCAAAGCGAATCAGTTATACATATACATATATCCCTTCCTTTTTTGGATTTCCTTCCACTTTAGGTCACAACAGAGCCTTGAGTAGAGGGTGTCTTTGATCAGCATCAGGCAGTCCTCACTGTTGAGAGAGCACCCATTGTAGCAACAAGCCTGGTCCCTCAGGGCAGTCTGTGTGTGCCTTAGGGGCACAAGGCGGGGGGGGCGGCAGGCACTGCATGTGAGTAGAAATGCCCGTACCTGGATCTTGCTTTCCTTGTAGCCTCCCCCAGTCATTCGGCTCTGAGGTCTTTTCCATCCCTTGATTTTGCTAGGATAGAGAATAACTTCCTCTTTGTGATAGGAGGAATGAGCATAACTGGCTCTTGATCAAGTACTTCATTTCATATTCTTTGGTTTACTTTAGGTCGAAGACTAGATTTTTTGTTGTTGTTGTCCTGCCATAGTTCTCCTTTACCTAGCACAGTCTCCTCCTCTTTATTCCCCTTTGTTTCCCTTTTTATTTTGACCTGATTTCAGAAAAATTTCAAGAATACTACAGAGTATTTCTATACTACTTCATCAAGATTCTCTAAGTGTTAAGATTTGTTCTTGTCACTCTCGCTATTTTTCTGTATCATCCATGTTATACAATTCATGTCGTTTTGTGTGGAACAGTTCATGTCTCCTCATGTGGTACAGTTCACCGTGTATTTCTAAACGCAAGAACATTCCCTTACATAACAACTTAATAATCAAAATCGGAGAATTAACATTGATACACATTGAGTCTTTCATTTGTCCTAATATCCTTTACAGTGAAAGAAAATTCCCAAGCATGCCTTGCATTCAGGAATCAGGTCTCTTTAGTCTCCTGTATGCTGGAAGAGTTCCTCATTTTCCTGTGTCTTTAATGGCATTGGCATATCTGAAGAGTGCTGGCCTGACATTTTATAGAATGACTGTCAATTTAGGTGTGTCTAACGTTTCATCTTGATGGAATTCATGTATTTAGTTTTGACAGGAATACACTTTTGTTCTCGGTTCATCATATCAGGAAGAATTACTTGTAACATTAGCTCTCAGCAGTTGGGTTTTCTGCCAAGTTTCTGCATTTAAAGTTACTATTTTCTTTGTAATTAATATATATATAGTATAATTAATAAATACTTTGCGGCCAGATAAATATCTTATTCCTCATTGCACTTTCACTTTTTAACATCTAATGATGTTTTTGCTTCAACCAGTTTTCATTATGATGGTTGCCAAATGGTGATTGCTCTTTGTTATTCACTCCACCTGTGCCCAGGGGAAATTTTCTTGAGCCAAAAATGAGCAGTTCATTGTCAGATTTCTCTTATAAACAAGGCTGACAGATCCTGAGTCAAATTTTAACTGATTTTTCTACACCTTTATCTGGTGGTGGTTATGTGATGTATCTGTAGATATGTATAATATGTGGATATATATATATAATTTTATAGTGTTTAATTTTTATCTTTTACTATAAACCATGTTTACTCACTCATTAAGAAGAGCAAGAGGGTGAAAAGGAAAGAAACAAACATCTAATTTAGCTGCTTAAATTACATAGCATTATATACGGCTTTATATATTGCATGAAACTTAGGAAAATATGCTCCACCCTGAATCAGGAGATTTGCTAACATAGAGATCATTCAATGTTATAAATTAGAACTAAAAAAATAAATAAATAAATTAGAACTGTAGCTCTGTAATAGCATTGAGAGGTCATTTAATAACATTAAGTAATTTTCAGATGAAGAAATTGAAGCCATTGTTTTTCAAAAAGTCTTTTTTCTAAAAGGAAGAATAGATGGCCTTTCCTTAAAATAAAATTGTTTATAAATTCAAAGATTTTGCATATTGATATAAAATATTTAAAAAATGATTGAAAATTTGCCTAAAATGAGGAATTACATCTCAGTTTCTTTAAGTAGGCAATTACCCTTTTCACTTTATAATGTGATATGAGTTACAAAATGACAACAATTTTAGAAATTTAATTGGTTTTTGCCTCTCCTCCCCCAATACATTCTCTGCCCTGCTTCTGTGCCTCCGGGGCTGACCCTACAGATGCATCGCCAGGGCTTCTTTGAATTCACACTTCTAGCTGAATTTGGCCAGTGGCAGATCAGAGTGAGGAGGAGAAAGGATGGATTATTTCTTCTCCCACCCCTTCTAGACCTTGGCTCTCTGGTTTTGGTCTGATTCTCTCTCTAAAATTACAGTTCATTTCAGAAACTTCTATTGGTCCAGCTTTCATCAGGCTCTCACTGTCTCCTCCCCTGCTGTTTTAGATCCAGATCTTTTTTTTTATACAAGAACTTATGTTTATTACAAACAGAGAGAGAGAGAGAGAGAGAGCGCGCATACGCAAGAGGGATTAGAAGCCTAGAATATAAGGTTACGAATTTAAAAGCATCTTACGTTTTGCTCTAATGTCAACAAAATTAATAGGAACAAAGCATCGTGTTGCTTTCTGGCACAGTAGGAGGGTATCTCTGCAGACCTGATGAGCAAATTTTGTGAAATATGTAGTATGAAGGAGGAAAGCTTGGTGGGTTTTCGCTGCACACATGGAACCGTCCATGTTTTGGATTGGTGTCGCCTGAATGACCTGCCACTACATGTGACTTCTAACATGGGGATTATCAGTAGGTGGGCCAGAAGATAACTTCTCTTCTGACTGGATGGGCAGTTTAAGGTCTCCATATTATCTCTAATATAGCCAACGAATTGTACATCATCTGCACTGCATATCAAGTGGGCCCCCAAAATACCATTGGTGAGACTGTATTGCAGTGCTGCTTTCACAAGCTCACCCTAGTCAGGGATTCTGAGGCTGGAATGTGATCCCCACGTCTCCATTCAATACCTTCCACTTGTGCTTTCCCAGCATGCTTCAGTATTTCTTATTGGTTCCTTTCCTTATCTTTGTAACTTCTCTCATTAAATTATCTTCAAAACCCCACATTAGTTACCTTGCATTTTCTATTGGGAACCTAATGAATGCAGTAACACAACTCAGGAATAGAATCAGAGGGATGAAGTTTCTATTAAATGGCTAATAAGTGATTGCCAATAGGAAACAGACCTGGGGGAGGTGTAGTTACACTTGCTTATTTCATCTTCATTCTGTGATACCCTTTCTGTAGACTTTCCAACAAAATCTAGCAGTAGTTCCTGATTATCCTCCTGGAAGCCTGTGGATATATATTTTTTTCTTTTATAGAAGAGCAATTGATGTTAATTTTATTTACTTATACAAAACTATTTTCCAAATATTGTTGGAAGAGAAATGTAGGGTAGGAGGCTCAGGAAATATTTTAATGCTTAAAAAAAATTACGTGCCATGTGATTTTAAACTTTGCAAACTTTCCCATACATAAGCTTACTTTTGCTAAAATGCAAATCAAATAAAATGCTTCTAGATTATGCATGGGAGTGTTGCTGGAGAGAAATAGAAGAGGGAATTGGGCCCTTCAGAGATAATCTTCTGTGTATAAGTGATTAAGCACTAGAATGGATATCATAGTCAAAGTCTAGCCTCATTTGTTTTACTGATGCTGCTTCATTTAGGCAACATGTCTCTTTATATCTTAGGCAATTAGGTAATGAATTAGAAGAATAGTTAAAGGAAAAAATATATAGATTAGAGAGTCATTCCAGTGAAGCTAAGGAGTGAATGGATATTTAAGTTACTCTCAGATTCATTAGTCTTAGTGTCTATTACTATAAAATTCAGAATCACAGTCACGTAAATACAATTATTATACTTAAATAAATCAAGAAAGTTTCATTTTTAAAAATGTCAGATGTTCTGTATTTCTCTGCTGGCAATATAAATCTGAAGTTCATCTATGCTAAACATCTGTCAAAAATACACATTTGTTTAATAGGATGACCAGTAGTTCAAAAATAAAGTGCTTTGAATAACACATCAGTAAGCAAAAAGTTTGTTCATTCTATTTAAAAATGCATTAAGTACCCCACAAAATACTATAAATTTTTATAAATGTGTTCATTATGAGGTAAAATTTCATCATAAAAATCTGTCTTCTAGATGGAACTTAAAAACCAAAAAAATGCCAAATAAAAGTGGAAAGTACTTCCTTCCTTTCATTATCCTAGTCTAATTTCTTCTAATTTAGAAGCTGTTCACAAACATAAAAACAACAATCAACTAATACTTTTTAACTACATTCACTCTTTATGGAAAAAAAAAAAATCAAAATAATCTGTAGTCTTCAAGGAAAAAGGGGATTAGAAACTTATTTGACCGGACAGAGGATTTGTAAAATTTTCCTCAGGTTAAAAGATAAAACATTGCAGGAATTAGGTTGAAAACATAATTTAGCTTTCTCCAAATGTATTTTCATTGTATTTTTCTATTTTAGATTTCTAGACATTTGCTTTTGAGTTCTTGTTAAAGAAATAATTGCACAAACTTGAAAAATATAACCACATGGATTCTTTCATCACTGTTTCTTCCTGGCACTGAAATTTTTTTTCCTGGATGTCAGTAGCAAAACATTATGGCTGTAACCTGCTGGGGTAAATATAGTACATTGTAAATAAAATGCTATCAGTTCAGTGGTTGAGAATATTTGTTTTTCACCCCACACTTAACAATAGCAACAAAAATGTATAACACCACAAAATGTTCATTTCTCACTCTGAGTACTATTTAAGACTTTCAGTGGCTTATTTTAGAAATTGCAAGATTTTAAAAGCCTCCTTAACATATGGCAAGATGAAGCGGTAGCCTGTGATTGTTTTTATTTCAGTTTTAGGCTAATTTTCTGCCAGTTGCTTTGCTGAGTTTTTTTATTTGTTTGTTTTCTGAGCAATTAATTTATTTAAGAAGATACTCGAAGATCACTTCCTTGCTTTCTCTTTTTCGATTGTTTCATTATTTATTATTCTGCTTAGGAAATATTTTTGAAGTAGGAGACGGGAAAGAGCAATATTAGTGGTATTATACTTAGGATTCTGCAACAATTTAGCTGTCATATTTGAATCTCTCAAGTCAGAAAGCTATAAAAGATCAAGAGATGAGTGTCAGGAATCTGTGGTGAGAAAAGAAAGAACTTAATAGAGTGTTCTAAAGACTCTCCTAAGTTGTGTTTCCTCATTATAGGAAGGTTTCTTATCTGTAGTTAGGATAAATTATTTTGAGTAGAAGAAAGATAGTGCAAGATGAGCTAAGACTCAAAATATTAATATTGAAATACTGTACACTTTATTTATGAATTGATTTATTTTTAAATGTCTTTATTAAATTCATTAAAAGTTGCACTAGATAGTGAGGAGAATTAAGAGGTACAAACTTCTAAGTGTAAAATAGGTAAGTTACAAGGATATAATTTACAGTACAGGGAGTATAGCCAATATCTTATAACTTTAAATGGGATATGATGTATAAAAATGTTAAAAAACTATGTTGTACACCTGAAATTAATATAATATTGTCAGTTATACTTAAACTATGTATATATAGTCATCCTTAAAAAGTTACCCTAGGGCTTCCCTGGTGGCGCAGTGGTTGAGAGCCTGCCTGCCGATGCAGGGGACACGGGTTCATACCCCAGTCCGGGAAGATCCCACATGCCGCAGAGCGGCTAGGCCCGTGAGCCATGGCCGCTGAGCCTGCGTGTCCGGAGCCTGTGCTCCACAATGGGAGAGGCCACAACAGTGAGAGACCTGCATACCGCAAAAAAAAAAAAAAATTACCCTAAATAGCAAATTTCATGAAAAATACTATCTTCTTAAAAACATTTTTTATTGAAATATAGCTGATTTACAATGTCGTGTTAGTTTCAGGTGTACAGCAAATTGATTCAGATATACATATATACATAAATATATATATTTTTTATGTATCTTTTTAAAAGAAAAAGGTTAGTTAGAAGTGACATTGTTTTATGTATTGCAAATAACTATAATGTCTGTCTTAATAACGACAGCTGAATACTTATATCAACTTTTCTGTATTCAATATGCTGCAACATATTATTTCAGTATATGAAGAAAATGCAGCCCCGCTAAGATATGAGTGAAAGATAGGAAAAAAGATAGAAATATTAAAAAATCATTCATATAACACCAAAATTTGGCAGG
The DNA here is from genome assembly GCF_963455315.2 of Globicephala melas. Taxonomy (NCBI): domain Eukaryota; kingdom Metazoa; phylum Chordata; class Mammalia; order Artiodactyla; family Delphinidae; genus Globicephala; species Globicephala melas. The sequence continues at coordinate 79,257,484 of NC_083319.1, read as the reverse complement.
TGGTAGTTTGTTAAAGGTTAGTCACAATATGGAATCTGAAACCGTATCAGTGTACTTTTCATACTCTGTTACATAAAAATCCCTTGGTCTCCCTTGACCTTTTAATATATCTTTTACCTGTGCATGATTTTCGCCATTTGGAAATTATTGGTTCACTGAATTATACAGTTGACACATTTCATTTTACAATATCAAATCAATATCAAAAAAATCACACTTATTAATATCACCATTGATCTCATCAGAAAATTCTTTAAGTATTGACATGTTGAGTTCATTGTGGCAGACATCAGTTTTCCAAAATCCTAACTTTTGTTTGAAATCTTCGATTATATTTTTGGTAACATACTTGTTGATTGTTTTCCTTGAAGTCATAAGCTCCTTTTGTTCATTTTCAGGAAAATGTCAAATATCCAAGTTTTAATAACCATATTTGTCTGTTAGTCATTCTTTTAAGTAAAGCTAGTGTTTCACGAAAAAAGGAGCTAGTTTACTTTTCAACTCAGACTGTTACACAAATAATTTTTCTTATCATATTTCAGAAAGCAAAAGTTCTCACTTTATGCATATTTCTCATTTTGTCACACCATGAATTGTGCAGCATCTGTGCAAATGTCAACATAGTAAATAATATCTTAGTATTATTATGAAAATAGTTCAGCTTCAGTGGATTCAGGGAAAGTGTCTTGGGGACCCACAGAGCTCTATGGACCACACTTTGAGAACCACTGCTTTAGAAAATGTACGAGGCCCTTCACAGACATTATTGCAAGGTATCTTTGCAGCAAGCCCATGTGGTAGAAACTGACTTTGCTCATTTTACAGATTTTCCTTTATTTTACAGATAAAAATTACGAATTTTCAGTAACTTGCTCACTCCACTAATCTGGATCCTCCAGTATGAGCTCAAAAATCTTTAGGATATATTGTCAGTTTTTCATTTATATACTGGAAAAAGTTACTATTTATCTTCTATAGATTTTGCAATGATTAAATTAAAAGTCACGGATGGGCTGGTTCTTTGAAGGCAGTGAAATAATTCATTTTGGATATTCTGATTAATCCTGACCCTTGGCTACATGAGGGAAAACAAGTGTGAAATATTTCCTTCCCTTTTTACCAGTAGCTCTCACATACTGCTTCCACTAGGTGGCTCTGAGATTCAGAAAGGGTTCTGGGGTGGGTAGTTGGAGCAGCTGGGCGGTATGAGACAGACCTATCTCCAAGAACTTGAAGGAAACCCATACAGCAAATAGATATGTCTGACAACTATCTGAGCAATCACCAGGTGGCAGGGAGGTCCAAACATGGAGTATCTATGGATGGGGAGAACCCAGTAACGGGAAACCCAGAAGCAAGGAGTTCTCACATCAGGGAAGATTGCCAGTAGCCCCCAAGGCTTCCTGGTGGTCTGAGGTTAAGCTGCAGAGGCTGGGACTGTAACAAGGAAAGGTCGCTGAGGAATAAAATAAGCCATCAGGAGGCAGCAGTACCAGTACCCTCCAGGTCTGAAAGAAAACGTTGGGCATAAATCTCAATTACTGCTCTACGCATAACAGTGTTAATGAGAATATTAATTGTAATGCTATTACCATTTACTGCTGACTTACTGAGTTTCAAATACTATGCAGAGCACTTTAAGCATTCTGTCTCATTTAATCCTTGAACTTTGCAAAGGGTTAGTACTCTCTGCGTTTACAGATGGCTAAGTTGGAATGCAGGTTAAACAGTGTGTTTCCTAACCTGTGTGTTTCCTAAAAACATACAGCTGGTAATTAATGGAACTAAGGAATAAACCTCTCTGTGCACCTATCTCCCTAGCTTCCTGCTGTGCTGCTGCTAATACCTGTGACTCTGATTCTATTATTGGAGGTTCTTATGAAATACATATGTGAAAATTCAGGAAGCAGAAGGGGGAGTTGAGTCAAAACGTTTCAATTTCATTCATTAAGTACTCGTTCCCTAGCCTTTACTTTTTAATGGGGTAGAATTAATTAAAATCCAGAATATAATCAAAATGATTTCTGTTTTTTTTCTAATGTTATAAACAGACTTTTTGAGTAATATGAAATATTTTAACTTATATATATTTTGAATGCATTTTTTAACACAATTACATGTGAATAGAAAACAGCACATGTTAAAATTATGCTTCTTTGTTCTCAGAAATGAATTGGAATTTTGTTACCTGGAATGAGAATAGAGGATCAATTTTTTAAAAGTGACTGACTTCTGGGGAAAATACAACCTTAGTAATTTCACATTTTGGACAAGATGAGCAGGTTCTGGCAAAGTTTCATGTTCATGCTTCCTACAGGGTAGCAATAAATAGGATTTACACCAGAGAAAAATATAAAGCTTCAAACAGAAACAGGTGATAAAATGTGTCTTGCAGTAACAATAGCATCCTATGTCAATAAAGAAGCAATAAATTCAAGTAGATACCCGGTTTGCCAGATCACACTATAGTATTTTAGAAAAATCACACAGACACACACGGATTTGTCTTTCAGTAAATAACCAAATTTGAGATTACCAAATCAATATTTTCCTTTATATGCAAAGACTTCTAACTCTATAGTATATAAAAAATACGTGAACTACTTGTATTAAGACAAGGAGAACTCAAAGCGCTCATTTTCACAAATGTAGCTCAGAGTCAAGGTTAATCAGAGTTTGAAATGAGTTAAATAGCTCCTTTAGAATGTCAGCTAAATAAGAGAAATGAACCAGCCTTTTCCATTTTTTTTAACATTTCAACCAGAGTCAAATTAGTTAGTTCAAAATAAGGTCAATTCTTTGCCATTTGGGTTATATTAAAATAGCTATTTTGGGAAAACAGCACACCACTAAATGACATTACCTATTAGCCTTTAATATATATTAAATATACAGGGCAACTAATTTCATTTATATTTTTTGATTTGATTTGATTTTGATACACTGTTCCTCTGTCTTGTTTCAGTTACTCTCTGGTGTAAATGCCAGTTTTAGATTGAACTGTATTAATCTTTTGGAGAAATTTGAATGCTGGGCTTTTTCTACTTTCCTTGGATTTTTTTGATGATTTCAACTATTTGTATGTAGGATGTTATTGGCAGGGAAATCTCAGTACAAGCTCTCTTTCACTCATTTACTAAACATGTATGTATCATTCACCTCCTATGTGCCAGCACTGTGCTAGCCAATGATTCTGTATTAGTGAATAATACAGAGCTGTTTTTCCTTTATATTCCCATAAATGTCATTTTAGTAAGAAAAACTAATAATAAACAAGCTATTACTGTAGTCATGTATGTAATAAAGCAGAAGTTCAGGGCTTTGTTGGAGCATCTGTCATAAGGATTCACCTTTGTCTTACAGGGATAAGGTTCAGAGGATAGGTAGAATTACAAGGTAATATTTCAGAAAGAAATCTGTATAAAGTCTTTGAGGCAGGTTAGAGTGCATCTCAGGACAAATGAAATTTGAGGTACCTGAGACCTGTCAGCTGAGGGTCTGTCTTAAAAATAATTTTAGCAAGTTTTAATTTTATCCTAAAGTCTTTGGGAACTTATTGAAGAACATTAAGTATAAGAAAAATAGAGTTAAAATGTAGTTTTGGGTAGACTTATGTTACTTGGATGTAAGATGGAGAACAATTTGGGCTGTGATGGAGTGTGAGGATGTAAGGGAAGAGAAACAGGAGGCCATTTCGGTTGTCTGAGTGACAGAACATGGTGGCTTAGGCTGGCCTGATAGTACTTCGTGTAGTGAGGTCCATGCTCCAAACAACTCAACTTCTCACACAAAACCTATGAAATATGATTTTCCTGGGAAGTCACTTATGAGTCTTTCACATTACAAAAGAAGATCTAACCCTAGAATGCCCTGGAAACTTATTTTTTTTAATGAATCCTCTTGACTGTACCTTGAAATAAAATATTGTCTACTGAAGATTTTTTGGCCATTTGCTTCTGTTTATTTTACTGAAGCAGTAATTTTAAGATGTTTAGAGAGGCTTAGTAGTATCAAATGAAATTTGGTATTTAAGCAGTTTTTTTTCTATTTTGTCCATGTTTTATTTACATGCTCTGCCTATGATTAATGAAGACCCTATTTTAGTAGAATCAGTAGATCTACAGATAGATAAATAGATAGATAGATAGATAGATGTCTATGTATAGTATTTGTAAGTAAAGAAGTATTTTTGGTAAAGAAGCCAAGTTTTTAGCTACAGGGAAATTATTTTACAAATAAACATTTTATATTATCAGAAAGTATTACAGGGAACAAGGCACTTTGCAATCACTATCTCATTAGATACATGGAATAGATATTTCATCTTTTCTTACTTTTTAAATTAGTATTCTTCCTTTAAACAGTAAAGAGTAAACAACAGCTGGTCAAATTAATAATAACTTTTGGAGAAGTTTTTAGGTATTAATTATAAGGCAAATGGTAATTTTAGATACTTTATCATGAGGGAAAAACAGAATCACTGACAAAGAGCATAGCAGAGAAATGTATTTTTAGTATTTGATTATCATCTCGGAGATCTAACAGATATCATAACAAAACAGACAAGTGATACATGCCTTTGCAAAGGCAAAAGATTTACCAAAATAAACTTTATCATTGTAAAATTCTATTTTTAAAAATTTTTAACTGACCCTAATAATTACAGACATACCACTGTTCCTGCTTACATTTATGACAGGATGCAATTTCATTTTTAAATTCATTCAAACACGGTCAAGGGTAAATGAGAAATAAAGCACTTGGTCAGATTGTCAGAGGCAAGCTGACATTTGGTAAAGAAGGTCACTGGAGTCTAAATATATGGACACTGGCTCCTAAGGGAACTGAGAAGTGCTTGCTCTATGTCACACACATAGGTCAGTTTTCTCCCTCACCATGAAAAAATCTTGAGACCAAATACTAAGGTTGTAAGTTAAACTAATAAAAGGGAGACAGGTCCAAACCATGACTCTGAATAAGATCTAACCTCACTGACTCTCAAGAGGGTTTAATCCAAATAGCTAATCATGAAACAGATGCTCATCCAAATAATTATGACACTGATTTTATCCCCAATCATATACAAAATAAATGTAGTATTTTAATTTGAATAATCTAATTTATTATTATATTCTAATTCTAAAATATATTTCTAATAATTTCTTTTATATAAATATACACATATTCTTTTAAATAGGGGAATTTTATAACTAATATTTTTTATTTGTAATGTTTTATAACTGATTTATAAGAAAACAGTGGAAAGAAGGAGAAGGGCGATAATCTGGGGACAAAATCCACAGCAAGGAAGCACTGGAACAGACAACTGAAATAACTTAGTCCATCCATCTTATTTTTCAAATAGGAAACAAATAGATCATTCCTCAATTAGAATTAAGATGTAGTCCTCATAAATCTGTTTATTGTTTTTCCCATGACATTATCTCATGACTTATGTAGTCATTGCTTAATCTGACATTTAAGACATTGAACAAAGTCTTTGATCCTGTAACAGGTCACATTTACCCCAAAGGGAAAAAAAAAATCTCTTAGTTTGGAGAGCTGATACAGAAGTGCATTAGTTAGCTGGCCACTACTAAGGTTGAATAGTTGTGTGATCTTACTAGGTCATTGAGAAGAGCTTATGTAAGGAAGTACATTACACAACTTTCTGCCCAAGGAAAGAAAGAAGGAACCATTTGTCAATTGAATCTCATCCACTGTTGGTCAAAGGTGGCTCCTTGGGGCATGAATTCCCCTCACATATGAGTTGAGTGTGCAGGAATGCCCATATGGTTGCTCTGAATGCCCCAGCCTGCCCACCAGTGAAGCCCCAGGGCAGGAATCAGGAGACACACAGATTAACACTAGTCAAGATACTGTTAAGTTGCACATGCATGAAATTACACAGTCAGTACAGAACTTGCTACTGCAGCACTGGTTAGAATAAGTGTTGGGTGTGGGAAGATTGGCAGTGTGCATAAGAAGTGTCTGATATAGATCCTATCATCACGGTTATATGGACGATGACCTACAGGCTCAGGAAGCCTAAGTTACCGAAAGCCACATGTTGGAAAGTAGCAGAGCCAGATTTCTGTATGATTCTAGAACCCATGTTTGGAACCACTGAGTGTTGTTTCTCAGGCATATATTGTTATTAAAGAAAACTTACATAATATATACCCAGCAGAACTTTTTCAAGTTGAGGTAGCTGCAGTAATTTTTCCCCTTTGTATTGCTTATAAAGCATGATTAAGATAAGGATGCAGTGCTCTGTGACTTCAGAGAGCCACTTCTAGATGAGGAGGTAAAACTCATCAAGAAGATGGGACAGTCTCCTCAATAAGTGGTGCTGGGAAGACTGGACAGCTACATGTAAGAGAATGAAATTGGAACATTTTCTAACACCATGTACAAAAATAAACCCAAAATGGATTAAAGACCTAAATGTAAGACCAGAAATCATAAAACTCCTAGAGAAAAACATAGGCAAAACAGTCTGACATAAATCACAACAATATTTTTTCTTTGGATCAGTCTCCTAAAGCAAGGGAAATAAAAGTAAAAATAAAGAAATGGGACCTAATTAAACTTAAAACCTTTTGCACATCAAAGGAAACCGTCAACAAAATGAAAAGACAACCTGCTAAATGTGAGAAAATACTTGTAAATGATATGACCAATAAGGGGTTAATATCCAACATATATAAACAACTCATACAACTCAACATCAAAAACAAACAAACAAACGAAAACCCCAAAACAACAAACTACTTGATTAAAAAATGGGCAGAAGACCTGAATAGATATTTTCCAAAGAGGACATCCAATAGCCAACAGGCACATGAAAAGATGCTTAACATTGCTCATCATCAGGGAAATGCATATCAAAACCACAATGAGACATCACCTCACACCTGTCAGAATGGCTATCATCAAAAAGACCACAAATAACAAGTGTTTGCGAGGATGTGGAGAAAAGGGAATGCTCATATACCGTTGGTGGGAACGTAAATTGGTGCAGCCACTGTGGAAAACAGTATGAAGATTTTTCAAAAAATTAAGAATAGAACTACCATATGACCCAGCAATTCCATTCCTGGGTATATATCTGAAAAAAAACAAAAACACTAATTCAAAAAGATACATGCACCCCAATGTTCATAGCAGTATTATTTACAATTGCTCAGATAATGGAAGCAAACTATATGTCCATCAACCGATGAATAGATAAAGAAGATGTGCCCCCCCGCCACACACACACAAAATAGAATATTATTCAGCCATAAAAAAGAATGAAATTTTGCCGTTTGCAATAACATGGATGGACTTTGAGGGTGTTATGCTAAGTGAAATAAGCCAGACAGAGAAAGACAAATACTGTATGATATCACTTATATGTGGAATCTAAAAAGTATAACAATCTAGTGAATATAACAAAAAAGAGACTCACAGATATAGATAACAAATCAGTGGTTCCCAGTGGGGAGAAGGAAGAAGGGAAGGGTAATACAGGAGTAGAGGATTAAGAGAAACAAACTATTATGTATAAAATAAGCTGTAAGGATATATTGTACAGCGTGGGGAATATAGCCAATATTTTATAATAACTATAAATGGAATATAACCTTTCAAAATTGTAAATCCCTAAATTGTATACCTGTAAAATATAATATTGTACGTTAACTACATGCAATTAAAAAATTGTAAAAAAGTAAAAAACATAAACAAAATAAAATGAAATAAAATGGAAAAAAGAAGATGGGAGAACACCTTAGTAACCTCTGCAGATGGCTGGCCCCCAGGCTGGCCTGGGCAAGTATCTCTTTGACAGCATCACCCTCAAGCACAACTAGGAGCTCTGGAAACCAGCAGCCTTGAGGAGCCCCTCTGCATCCCCCTGGTGTCAGGGCGCTGCCTGGGTCTCTTCCTGCTGCACTAGGCAGCTTTTTAACTGCCCTGGAGCCCTCTCCCAAGTTGTGGACCAAATGGAAATAAAGCTTTTTGCAGGAAAAAACATGATTCAAGGTTATGATTGATAACCAAACAGCTGGGAATTGCTACCACAACTGCTGAATCCATGAAGATATCTATTTGGTAAAGTAAAGTGATAGGGATGCCTTTGTGCTTCTCTGAGGAGACCTTAGGATTCTAACCACAAACCAATAACCAGAAATATGGATGCATTTTATCTGTTCCTGGGTTAGGGAGAAAAGAACTGTCCACAAGGCAGTCAAAGGTTTCCTCAGTGTGCAAATCCAGCCCAGTCCCAGGTCTGTACCATGATTTCCCTGATCTTCCTGCTAAGAGGACATGTGATCATCTTGACACCAATGAGATACTGTGGGCACTGCCAGAGTAAAAGAGAGCTCAGTCTGGCCATGCTGGAGGGGTCATGTTTCCACTGCCTTTAGAGCTACTGGATGACTGATCCTGGAAACCCCTGCTGCCTGATAATTCCAGGTCCTTAGGACTTCAGTCTGAGTGTGGAGGCTAGGGGAGGGCCCAGGTATTCTCTCCACTGTATTCACTCTTCTTTCCTTCTGAGCTTGAAAATTACCTCTTGGACCTTCAACATGCATTTACTGGTCTTAAAAAAATTATGAAGGCTAAAAATTCTAATTGCCTACATCAAAGGACTTCAGTCTAAACCCAAGTTATTAACTCACAGAAACAGCAAAAAACAAGAATTGCTATAAAATCCAGGGTAGAATCATTCGCTGTGGCAGTCCTGTCAGTCACATGTGTGCTGGTGGCTTGAAATTTCACTCCTCTGCATCGACCAAATTGACTTTTTCCCACCAACCCCAAAACAAACAAATGAGCGACCACTGATTTTACACATCAAGTGTGTCTTTGCCTATCATTATAGCAAATTGTAATTTTAATTACAATCTACAATGTCAGAAAAATACCTCCTTTTACTTTCTCTACCCTGAATGTTGAAGACCTTAGGACTATTAAAATGCAAAAGAAATTTGTTATTATAAAATGCAAACGAAATTTGTTATTATAAAAGCCTTTGCAGTGCAGTCAATACATTTTCAAGTCTCCTTTTTTTCCCATTTTCCCTACACGAATTGATGTAGTCAATATAGTTTCAATTATGTTAAATACAAGCAATCAATGGTGTCTAAACAAGTGGTTGTCAAAGCAATACTTTATAACTAAGACTGTATGTGTTTCTTATTTTATTTAAAGATATAAAAATATAGAAAATACTTTTATATCTAGTAAATATTTTTATATCTAGTAGAATTTCTCTTTCTTTTTCTCAGCCCTATACTTCATAATAGGGAAGACAGAATGCCTACTTTTCTACACTCCTCCAACTTGAGGGAAAATGAAAATGATGATGGTGTGTGTGTGTGTGTGTGTGTGTGTGTGTGTGTGTGTGTGTGTGTGTGTTTTGTGGGAAGGGTTGTTTGTATTCAGGCAGTTACAGCTTACTGATAAAGTATTGGTAGTTAAGTTTTCAAGTATTCCTTCCTGTTTTCTGAGTGAAGCTGCCTGTCTCACCATGGTGTCCTACCTCTATTCCCAAAGTCTCTTTAGAAATTAGCACAGAGATGGTGATTTTTTGTTGTTGCTGTTCACTCTTTGGCCATTCTTCTCTCTTTCCCATATAATGTGTTTGAAATTGTGTCCTAATTATAGTTCAAGTACATATTAATTTGTTCATCCCCTCATTTTTAATTTTATACATAGATTCATTCATTCATACATATGTAGTTAGTGAATTCATAAATTTGGCTAATAGTTATTGTTTTTTTTATTGAAGTATAGTTGATTTACAATGTTGTGTTAGTTACAGGTGTACAGCAAAGTGATTCAGCTTTATATATATATATATATATATATATATATATATATACACGCACACACATATATGTATTCTTTTTCAGATTCTTTTCCATTATGGGTTATGACAAGATATGAATATAATTCCCTGTGCTATACAGTAGGTCTTTGTTGTTTATCTATTTTATATACAGTAGTGTGTATCTGTTAATGACAAACTCTTCATTCATCCTCTGCCCCCAGCTTCCCCTTTGGTAACCATAAGTTTGTTTTCTATGTGAGTCTATTTCTGTTTTGTAAATAGGTTCATTTATATCATTTTTTTTTTAGATTCCACATATAAGTGGTATCAGGTGATATTTGTCTTTCTCTGACTTACTTCATCTAGTATGATAATCTCTCTAGGTCCATTTTATTGCTTTTTTTAAAATATGATGCAGGCACTATAATAAGTAAATAGATCTCAAAAATAAAAACAAAACTAAGCTTCTGCCCTTGAAGATCTTCCAGTGTGTTATAATACAGATTGGCCCTTTTTTTAAACATTTGAATATTAAAAATACCAAGCCTGATTAGGGAGATATATGCAGAGAGTAAAGGAGCACAGAGAGGGTGCCCAGAGGAGTGGGGTGAGATATTGTTTAGCTGAATCTTAAAGGCCCAAGTAACAGCTCTGGAAACTTTAAAAACATATCATTAGGCTTACTGTTGTAGACTTGATTAAAAGTTAAGGTTGAACTTTAAAAGTCACAGTCACAGCTTTAAAGAGGATAGAATTTTAACACACATTTAAGATAATAAATCCTGTCTCTTTCAGAATCCCATTCCTGCCTGTGTCCAACCTCCAGGTCCTTAAGAAACAGATGTCATGTATTGATTGCTTTAGCCTGTGTTGATCTCTAACTGTCACTAATCCAACCTATAAGCCATTGACTTCCTTAGAAGCATAATAAAGTCAAACTGATTCTCCAGAAACCTAACTCACCCTGTAAAGGACAAATACAGACATTGTGTCCATTGTGGGGTTTTTGACTCCAGTGTTAAAGGAGTGTTCTGTTTAACACCACTAAAAACAAACTGACAATACACTTATTTCCGTAATAATTTTTCTTTTTTAGAAAAAATAAGCTAGCTTTTTTCCCTTAATGCAACAAACATTTTGATATGGCTCATTAGTTTGTATGTGAATAGACTTACTTAACCATGCTAAAAACTTGAAGTCAGGGTTCTAATTTATTGGATTCAAAAGAAAAGGAAAATACTAAATTAACCTGCTAGAGATTTTGACTTTTAACATGAATTTACTCATGGGAAAGGAACTCATTTCCATATCTTTTGTAAAGCATCTGGCATAATAGTGCCCACTTGGAATATTCATGGCATCTGGACCGTCTTACAATTATATTCAGTTATCAATGAGGAAACAGACTGTAAGAAGTTAAATTATATGCCCAGTGTGACAAGATGAAGGATGAAGACTGTGACCTGTGTAACACTAAATACTGAAAATACCACACTGTCTGTTCTTACTATTTTCTTAAAGCTTTCTTCGTAGACAAAGGCCAAAGAGGAAACAGGCTAATTCTACACAAATCGATGCATGGCAGATCAATTCAAGTAGATAATTTTTGTTTGATTTCATTGAGAAAAACAGTTGCATGTCTTTTAATTCTGACTATATGAATAAATCAGGGTCATAAAAATGAATCAAACAACACAGAAATCAAAATAACCTGAAATCTCAATATCTTGAAACACAGTACACTGATATTTTGCTGGCTGTCCTCTAATATATATCTTTATGAAGATGAACATGTACATTATACTACATATATGCACAGAATCATATCAGACACAGGATTATACAAAGGCTAAATTTTTAGGGCATCTTTTTTCTTGGCATATCTAACCTGTCTCTTTCTCTCTTCCTGTTTCCCAGGTGACTAGTATTTCACAAGCTTTCTTCAATGCCATGCAGTCATATATATATACACCTATTTGGTTATTGTCATTATTCATTTATAAAAATAGGGTTACACCGCATATATTTCAGTATATCTAGCTTTATCCACTTTACCCAGATGACAGTTACCCTAATGTAATTCTTATAGAATTCACGTGCCATAATTTTTTCCATAGTTTTCCTGTTCCTGAAATGCCCCTTTTCTCTTGAGATATTTTTTCATAACAAACTATATTATAATAAACATCTTGGTGTTTGTGTATGTGTGCATTATTATGGACTGCAGTGAATGAGTATATATTCTTATGGACTGAGTGTGTGTGGGTATGTGCACACATTTTTCCAACATCTTTATTGAGATATAATTCATATATCATAAAATTCACCCTTTAAAGTGTATAATTTGGTTGTATTTATGTGCAGACATTACCGTTATATAAATTTAGAACCTTGTCATCACCCCAGAAAGAAATACTGTCATCCATTGGCAATCCCTCTCATTTCTCTTCTCCTCATTAATCTGTTTGTTGCTATGAATTTGTGTATTCTGAACATTTCATATAGATGGAATCATAAAATATGTGGCCTATTAAGGTTGGCTTCATTCACGTCACATTTTCAGACTTCATCCATGTTGCAGCACACGTAGATACTGCATTCTTTTTTATTGATGAGTAAGATTCCGTTGTAAGAATACACCATATTTTTTTATCCATTCATCAGTTGATGGACATTTGAATCATTTCCACTTTGGGCTATAATATATGATACTACTTTGAATATTAGTATACGACATTTTGTGTGAAAATTTGCTTTCAGTACTCTTGGATGTATATGTTGGTGAGGAATTGCTAGAGCACATAAGAAGTCTATGTTTAAAATGTGAAGGATGGCCAAACTGTTTTCCAAAGTGACTACATTATTCCAATTCCACCAGTATGTGAGAATGATTTCTCTACATCCTCACCTCCACTTTTTATTTCCTGTCTTTAAAGTTTTAATTATTCTGAGGGGGTGTGAAGTAAGCTCTTATTGTGGTTTTGATTGGCATTTCCTTCATTACAATGATGCTACCTTTAATATGCTTATTGGTCATTTATACTTTTTTTTTTGGATTAGAAGTCTATTCAAGTATTTTGTCCTTTAAAAAATTGTCTATTGTTGAGTTATAAGTGTTCTTTATATATTCAGGATATAAGTACCTTATCAGATATATGATTTGTAAATATTTTCTCCCATTCTGTGGCTTTTCTTTTCACTTTCTTGATGGTGTCCTTTTAATACATTAATTTTTTTTTCCCATAAATCCTAACATACCTTTGTTTTCTTTGTCACTTGGGCTTTTGGTATTATATCTCAGAAACAATTGCCTAATCCAACATCACAAATATGTATGTCTATCTTTTGGGGAAGATTATATTGTTTTTAGACCTTACATGTAGTTCTTTACACACTATTCCATCTGACCCTTTTCCCTCGCTACACTGAGACTTAATGTCTTGGGCTTCCCTGGTGGCGCAGTGCTTGAGAGTCCGCCTGCCGATGCAGGGGATACGGGTTCGTGCCCCAGTCCGGGAAGATCCTGCATGCCGCGGAGCGGCTAGGCCCGTGAGCCATGGACGCTGAGCCTGTGCGTCCGGAGCCTGTTGCTCCGCAACGGGAGAGGCCACAACAGTAAGAGCCCCGCGTACCGCAAAAAAAAAAAAATCTTAATGTCTTAATATAAGGGTTTATTCTAGACTTTCAGTTATATTCCGTTGGTATGTTTGTCCTTCCGTCAGTGCTGCACTGTCTTGATTTCTGTAGATTTGTTGTAAGTTTTGAAATAGAGGAATAAAAGTCCTCCTCCTCTGTTCTTTTTCAAGATTGTTTTGACTCTTCTGGGTCCTTTGCATATTCATATGAATTTTAGGATCATCTTGTCCATTTCTGAAAAAGAGCCAGGTGGGGTTTTGATAACAAGTGGTTTGAAACTTTAGATTAAATTGGGCATGTTGCCATTTTAACATTACTAAATTCTCCAGTCCATGGATGTGGGAGGTCTTTCCATTCATTTAATTCTTCCTTAATTTCTTTCAACAGTGTTTTGTAATTTTCAGTGACTCCCCATATTTGCCCATCTGTCTCTCTGACCTTAGGGACAGCAGCTTCCCCTGTGTCCTTCCCTCTCTTTTGGATCCAAGAATAGCTGTTTTTTTTCTTCCTGGTATGTTGAGCTTTTTAATTTTTGTTAGGAAGGAGTAGCTACTTCCAAGCTTCTGACATACAGAGCTAGGAACTATAAGTCCCCTTTAATTCTTTAAATAAGATTTCCTTCAGTTCCTTGAAAAATATTGAAAATAGCTGATTAAAAATATTTTTTTTCTGGTTATTGCACTAAGAAGCTTCCTCAGAGATGGTTTCCACTGACTACTTTTTCTCTGCATGGGTCATGCTTTCCTGTTTCTTTGTGTTTCTCATATATATGCACATATATATGTACATATATATTTATATATATATCAATTTTTTGAAATGACGTTTTGAATAATATAATGTTTCAGTTCTAGAAATCTGATTTCCTTTCTCCCTAGGGTTTCTTTTTGTTAGTTTATTGCCTTTAACATTCATTTAGTGAATTTGCTGAACTAATTCTTTTTTTTTTTTTTTTTTTTTTTTGCGGTACGCGGGCCTCTCGCTGTTGTGGCCTCTTCCGTTGCGGAGCACAGGCTCCGGACGCGCAGGCTCAGCGGCCATGGCTCATGGGCCCAGATGCTCCGCAGCATGTGGGATCCTCCCGGACCGGGGCCTGAACCCGTATCCCCTGCCTCGGCAGGCGGACTCTCAACCACTGCGCCACCAGGGAAGCCCTGAACTAATTCTTAAAGATCAATATTCCTTCTCTTGTGATTTTCAGTCTGTCCTAATCTTCACCTCCTGCTTGTCCAGGTCCTTGAGGTCAGTCAGAGGGGAGAGCTTTCGGCTTTTGCCTTTGTTTCCTGGGCACACACATAGCCCTACACATGCATGTGGACTTCTACATCCCCTGGAATATGTCAGAGCTTTTCAAATTCCCTGTTCTCATTCACCAGTTTTCTTTCTTTGTTTTTAAAATTCTTTGATAAGACATTTATTTGACCCAACTGGTTTTACTACCTCAGGCAGTTGTAATGTTAGCAGATGCCCCTGATTGATTTTGAAAAATGCCTTGGGGATTGGACTGTTTATAGCAGGGGTCCCCAACCCCCGGGCCATGGACTGATACTGGTCTGTTAGGAACCGGGCTGCACAGCATGTGTGAACTGTGCATGTGAGGGATCTAGTTTGTGCGCTCCTTATGAGAATCTAATGCCTGGTGATCTGAGGTGGAGCTGAGGCAGTGATGCTAGTTCTGGGGAGCGGCTGCAGATACAGTTTATCATCAGCAGAGAGGTTTGACTGCACAGAGACCATAATAAATCAATTGCTTGCAGACTCATGTCAAAACCCTATCAGTGAGTGGCAAGTGAAAACAAGCTCAGGGCTCCCACTGATTCTGCATTACGGTGAGATGTATAATTATTTCATTATATATTACAATGTAATAATAATAGAAATAAAGTCTGCAATAAATGTAATGTGCTTGAATCATCCCGAAACCATCCCCCCTCCCCCTGGTCTGTAGAAAAATTGTTTCCTGTTTCCATGAAACAGCTCCCTGGTGCCAAAATGGTTGGGGACCACTGGTTTATAGTAAGCAAGTTCTGAGTTAGGTCAAATAAAAACAAATCCTGGGAATGGGGCTTTTTCAGGAATCTTCCAGACAATAGAAACTATTCTCTAAGAGAAGATATTTGCAAATCATATGTCCAATAAAGGGTTAATAGCCAAAATATATAAAGAACTCATACAACTCAACAACAATAAAAACCAAACAACCTGATGAAAAAATGGGCAGAAGAGCTAAATAGATATTTACCAAAGAAGACATATAGATGGACAACAGGTACATGAAAAGATGTTCAACATCACTAATAATCAGCAAAATGCAAATTAAAACCACAGTGAGATATCACCTCATGCTTGTTAGAATGGCCATTATCAAAAAGGCAAGAAATAATAAATGTTGGAGAGGGTGTGGAGAAAAGGGAACCCTCATACACTGCTGGTGGGAATGTAAATTGATACAGCCACTATGGAGAACAGTATGGAGATTCCTCAAAAGATTAAAAATAGAATTACCATATGATCCAGGTATTCCACTTCTGAGTATTTATCCAAAGAATATGAAAACGCTAATTCAAAAACATATATTTACTCCTATGTTCATAGCAGCATTGTTAATAATAGCCAAGATATGGAAACAACCTAAGTGACCATCAGTGGATGAATGGATAAAGAAAATGTGAGATATAGACATATATACACACTCACATATATACATACACACACACACATACACACACACACACACTGGAATATTACTCAGCCATTGAAAAAAAGATAAAAACTTGTCATTTGCAACAATGTGGATGAAACTTGAGAGTATCTTGCTAAGTGAATGCCACCTCCTACCTTGCTAGCTCACTTCATTTAGTACCCCAGCCCAAATAATCCTTTGGCTCTTTCCAGGACTTCCAATGCATTGGTCCTAACACCTTTTCACTTTCCCTCACAACCATGATGCCCCCACTTCCTTCTATACCCAGAGTAAATTTCATGATAAATCACTATAAAAACAACCAGTGCACATCTCGACTTTCTTTTCCCTTGATCCTTCATCATATTTGCCCTTGGAAAAACTATAACCCTGGTTAAATACAACCATCCTTCCATCCATCTAGTCCACCTTTATACTTGTGTAGCTAAGTATGGCTGGAAAAAAACATACCACTACGCTGACTGATCATCTACAAGATGGATTCAGTGCTGTCAAATATATCACTCCTTCCACTTGCCTGGCTGATTCATTCCCACGTATATCTCTATCCCTAAGTTCACAAAGCCTCCTCTTCCATCTTTACTCCCAGCAGATGGTTGATACCTAAGTTCACAAAGCCTCCTCTTCCATCTTTATTCCCAGCAGATGGTTGATCTGTATGTCTACTTCACTGAGAAAATGTATGAAATCAGCAGAAAGCATCCATGTACAGGCCTATCAGCACCTGACCACGTACTCTGCTTTCCTTCTTATTACCAGTCATATTATTGCTGTCTCTATGCAAAGCCAGTTATAACACTTATGTAGTAGATGCTTGCCTGCTTTCCTATGCAAGGATGTTAGTCCAGAAAGCCTTTTCTTTCCTACTTGGTTCTATTGCATTCACATGAGCCGTTAACAATCGCATCTTTCAGAAAAAATTTTGAAAAATCTATCTTGACCCCACTTGAAATGCCTACTAGTCCATTTATTTTCTAACCTTTGTAGAAAAATCCCTGTAAGTATTTTCTACACTTTATCTCTAAATCCTATTCTTCCACTCCATACTATTACTATCAGTAATTGGGTCCCCCCAAATTCCCCAAAACCCATTGTAATGAACACCACTGTAATAAACACCATAATGCAAAACCCAATGTCTATTTTTGGCTTTAATGTTACTTATCAGAAATGTTTTTAAAAGTTTGTCACTCATTTCTGTTTTATATACTTTATTCACTTGGTTTATATCACACAACACTCTTTCAGTTTTCCTGTGGTTGCTGTTTATTTCTTTGTCTCCTCTCCTGGCTCCTTCACCAGTCCTTCATTTCATGATGTTAGGATACCAGTGGTCCCTTACTCAGCCTTTGCAGTTCTTTTTGTACACAGACCACATTGGTGATATTATTCAGTTTCATGCTTTAAATGCCTGTATATCAGCTGCATGTTGATAATTTCCTAATTTATATCTCCAGCTCAGACATTTCTCCCAAACTCCATGTATATGTGTGTGTGTGTGTGTGTGTGTGTGTGTGTATATATATATATATGTACACACACGTATATATATGTGTATATATACACACACGTATATATATGTGCATATATATATACTCATACATATGTGCACACACACATATATCTTCCTACTCAACACCTCCACTCAAATGTCTAGTAACCATTGCAGTAGACATGTCTGTAGAAATAGGAGGATATGCAGTTTCATATGGTCCCTGTGTTGGAAAGAGTAATTAGGCCTAGGGTAGGTGTGGTAAGATGGTGGGAAACACTTGGTTTAGTCAGTCCTAACCAGTTAGGCAGGAATTTTTTTTTTTAATCTGTAAATCAGATTCTAAAGGAAGAACCAATCACCTCTTATCTCATCTCTTATCACTAGTCCCAAAGTATAGCATTCTTAGGATGAATTTGGCTACTGATGAAAACTATGTATTAATCCCTGTGAGATAAGAATTTAATTGCACCCAAAACACTTATTCCTCCAGAGTCATGGGGATGGAATATGCCTTAGTGCCTCTTTGCCAGCAGAGTGTACTTGTGGTCCTACTTAATGGCCAGGATTTAGTTACCTTTTCTTGTGCGCTACACACCCTTTGTAGCCCATCCTAAATAGTTCCTAATCACATACTTATTTCTCAAAACTCAGGTCATCAAAAGTAGTACCTGATTTTCAGGGAACTATCCCCCTCAGGATTATTGCATCCAATTAACTATTTATTGCTTGAAATTCAAATATATTAGTAGTGGTGGACAAATTATTGTTGACTAAGAATCTTTCTCTTGCTTATGGTTCAAAATTTATTTATATCAGATATTGAAAGGTTTTTGTAGTTAGATATGCTGACCTGTATAAGTTCTCATATCTAGGAATGGGGGGGGGGGGAATGGAGAGAAAACTATAGACACTATATTTGACACTATGAATTTGACAATTTTAGATACCTAATATCATGAGTAGAATCAGGCAGTGTTTGTGACTGGCTTATTTCACTTAGCATAATATTCTCAAGTTTCATCCATGTTGCTGAATATGACATGATTTCCTTATTTTTCAAAGCTGAATAATATTGTGTTATGTATACACCATTATGTATACAGCATATTTTCTTTATCCATTCATTCATTGATGGATATTTAGGATGTTTCTATATCTTGGCTATAGTGAATAATGCTGCAATAAATATGGGAGTGCAGATTTTGGCCTTGCAGTGATCTATTAGATATGTCATCAAAGCACAGAAAACAAAAGCTAAATTAGATAACTAGAACTATGTCAAACTAAAAACTTCTGCACAGCAAAACAAAACAAAAAAAAAGAAAACAACAACAACAAAAAACAATCAACAAAATTAAGAGGCAACATACAGAATGGGAGAAAATATTTGTAAACTTTATATCTGTTAATATAAAAAATATATAGGGAATTCCTACAACTCAGTAACAAAAAACAAAACAAAAAACCTGATTAAAAATGAACAAAGAACTTGAATAGTCATTTCTCTAAAAAGAAGATATACAAATGACCAATAGGTACATGAAAAGGTGTTAATCATCACTAATAATCAGGAAATGCAAATCAAATCCACAATGAGATATCACCTTATACCTATTAGGTTAGCTATTCTCAAAAAATAAAAAAGTAAAGATAAGCATTGGTGAGAATTGGAGAAATTGATACCCTTGTGCATTGTTGGTGGGAATGTAAAATATTGAAACCTCTATGGAAAACAGTATGGTGCTTCCTCAAAACATTAAAAGTAGAACTACCATATGATCTAGCAATCCACTTCTCAGTATATATCCAAAATAATTGAAATCAAGATTTCAAAGAAAAATTAATTTAATTTCCTTAAGAGGCCGAATTTAATTTCCTGAGTTACCAGGTTACCAGGGAGGAAAGATACTCTCCTGGAGCTGATATTAAACCATACTTTTCAAGAACCAATGTGTAGCTGAGTAGGTCATGATCAATAAGAGTGACAAAGAAAAGATTTCTTTGGTAGCCTCTGTAGATATCTGGAATGTACATATTCTTCAAGGTCTCTGTATTTAGATTTAGGTTTATTTTTCTTAATATCATTATGCTTTGGTTTTGCTTTTGCCTTTTTTTGGGTACATATGTTTATTTTCAATATGTCAGTTGGTAGAGGTAGGACTATATTTGAAATAAAGAAGCATATATATAGCTATAAACAAGTATACATTTAGAAGGATATTCAATAAAATGTTAATACAGGTTATCTCCAAATATTGAAATTATGAATTATGGATTACTTTTAATTTCTCTCTGTGTTTTTGTGTCATCCTAGTTTCTATAGTCAGCATGTACAATGTATGTAAACACACACAGTATGAAAAATTGTTTATTTATACTAATGAGACATTTACATAGTCATGAAGAAAAAACAGATTAACTGGAAGATTTAATCCCACTCTTAGAAAATTTCCTTGATACAATAACATTCCATAACTTTGACTACAAACAAAAAGACAATTTCAAGGTTAATTTCATCCATTTAGATTGATGGGATTATTAGGAATATGGAATGTAGTATATATACAGTGTATATATTTCAGCAGTGTATTTCTGACAATATCCCTAAAGACTTGATTTGGAAGTGTTGGCAGGATTTCAGTGTGATTAGACGGAGTCATAGTTTTTAAGTGAACGCCAGAAAGTAGGTAGATTAATGTTTGATGTCAACCCATGGGAGGTTCTGTGGCAGAGTTCTGAATCTGACTATATTTTATTTAACAATTTCATTAGTGAAAACAGATGCGAGCTTATCATAATTTAGGTAATAAGGTACCCAACCTAGCTGACCTCAGACCAAAGCAGCTTATTCAGAAAGAGGCATAATTAGAAGAGGCATTACGTGGCTTTTAGATAGAGCAAGAAGTTGAAAAGTGATTGTATTTCTCTGAACTTGTA
Organism: Globicephala melas; assembly: GCF_963455315.2. NCBI lineage: Eukaryota > Metazoa > Chordata > Mammalia > Artiodactyla > Delphinidae > Globicephala > Globicephala melas. The sequence goes on along the minus strand of NC_083319.1, from coordinate 79,236,889 downwards.
GAAATGGGTATTAAAAGTTGTCAACAAGGAAAGGGGCTTCAAGTCTAGGACTGCTAGTTGCTTAAAAAGACGCTGAGGAGGTGACATCAGAAAACTTGATTTATAATGGATAAAGCCAACAAACTGTGTATACAAATGGAAATGAAATATATAAAACCTGGTATGTCTTGAGTATGCGTTTTTCTGAGAACAGTTAGGAACCCATTTTAAGTCCACAGGCTTCGTGTGTGTGTGTGTGTGTGTGTGTGTGTGTGTGTGTTTGTGTGTGTGTGTGTGTGTGTGTATCCACACAGTTTACAAAATTTATAAGTCCCAATGTGACTTAACAGTGAAATGTGTGGATTATTTCTGCAAGTGTCCTTCTTGTCAAGTGCTCATAAATTGTATACAGGTTCATTGAGAAGCTTTATGGGGCTATCAATTTTCTGGTTAATTGATTTTGTACTTGATGATTCCAAACATGTTCAGCTCTATTAAATGCAATGTCATTCTTTTCCCAGGGGCCAGTTGATTTCAGTGTCTGTAAAAAGCCTGTTATATAAAAAAAGGAAGTGAATAAAGACAGACCTAATAGAGAATGGGCTTGAGGACACGGGCAGGGGGACGGGTAAGCTGGGACAAAGAGAGAGGCATGGACATATATACACTACCAAATGTAAAATCGATAGCTAGTGGGAAGCAGCCGCATAGCACAGGGAGATCAGCTTGGTGATTTGTAACCACCTAGAGGGGTGGGATAGGGAGGGTGGGAGGGAGGGAGATGCAAGAGGGAAGAGATATGGGGATATATATATATATATGTATAGCGGATTCACTTTGTTATAAAGCAGAAACTAACACACCATTGTAGAGCAATTATACTCCAATAAAGATGTTAAAAAAAAATGCACCAAAAAAAAAAAAGAAAGTGTTTCTATAACGCTTTGCTCTACTACCATACACAAATTACAAAAAAAAAAATCATGTAATCTTGGGAGTAGGAAATGCTTATCAAAGCATGACACAAACCGTATGAATCATAAAGGGAAAAAACAAATACACTTCACAACACACACACACGATAAATAAAGGAATAAGGGAACACGTATTTGCCAGACATTTGAAAGGGGCTAATAATGTCTCTATAAACAATGACGTGACTTGTAAAAGAAAAACTGGAAAAGTATAGACAAAATGATTCTCAAGAATTATGCAAAGAGAAACATAGAAATATTTGACTTTTACTTCCTACGCTTCTGTATTTTTAGCAAATCATTTGCATTATTTTCTAATAAAATATATATTCAAGCTGAAGTCTTGTTACTCTCTCTACTTTTTGTGGTCTATTTACTCTTTTCCCCTTTTAACAATTTATAAAGAAGAAAACAATCTATATGGGAAAATGCTTCTACCTTTTTGTGTGATTCCTCGGGGAATGTGCTTATCTGTGAGCAACTTGTGGGGCTTCACAGTCTTTATTTCTTATTTTCCTAGTGCACACTTACTCAATTCACAAAATGTTATCTTTTTATAAATATATACTCATATACAGGAAAATATGGGAAGGACATATAATAAGTTGTTACTTGCTCTTATCCCTGGGTGGTGAGGAGTTATATATGGCTTTTTATTTCTTTTGAAAATAGATCTTATACTCTCTAATTGAAGAAAATGAGATTGCGTGTTTTTTGTCATCAAAAACAAAATGAGTAAAGAATGCTTTTTAAAAGGGGGTAATTAGGACTTCCCTGGTGGCGCAGTGGTTAAGAATCCACCTGCCAATGCAGGGGACACAGGTTCGATCCCTGGTCTGGGAAGATCCCACATGCCACGGAGCAGCTAAGCCCGTGCGCTGCAACTACTGAGCGTGCATGCCACGACTACTGAAGCCTGTGCTCCTAGAGCCTGTGCTCTGCAACAAGAGAAGCCACCACAATGAGAAGCTGTGCACCACAATGAAGAGTAGCCCCCACTCGCTGCAACTAGAGAAAGCCTGTGTGCAGCAATGAAGACCCAATGCAGCCAAAAATCAATCAATAGATAAATTTATAAAAAAAAAAATAAAAGGGGAAATTATATTTCCTATAGGATTTATTTTCAATTCATAAAGATTAATGAGGTCTTTAAGTTGTATATTGGCCTTGAGTTTACTGCAGTTCTTAAAGATAGATATTATTTTCCATATTTATCAAGAAGATAAATGCTGTGAGAGATAATATTTATGTAGAGAAATAATTTTTCTTCACTATTTAGCAAAGAGGAGCTACTTCTCACCTTCCACAGAAGAGAAAGACAGTACATCTCTAGTATTTTACAACTATTAGTTCAGTGCAGCACATTTTTGTATGAAAGAATGTGCCAAACTGTGAGGATGTATAATCCCTTCACATACTTCTATAGAAAAATGCCAGTAGCTTCTTCCCATAAACTGAGAGAGAAGGATGCATTGTCATGAATGATGAGGAGAGGAGAGCACTATGTCAATAAAATGACATTTTTAGAATTTCAGCTGTATGAAAAAAGAGATGTCTGTGTGGATTTTTTTGTTGTTGATGTTATTAAAAATTTATAGTCTTAGATGTCACTTATATATTGTTATTATTTTATTCTTTTTTTTTAAGAATATGTTGGGGGTAGGAGTTTATTAATTTTATTTATTTATTTTTGCTGTGTTGGGTCTTCGTTTCTGTGCGAGGGCTTTCTCTAGTTGTGGCAAGCGGGAGCCACTCTTCATCGCGGTGCGCGGACCTCTCGCTATCGTGGCCTCTCTTGTTGCGGAGCACAGGCTCCAGCATGCAGGCTCAGTAGTTGTGGCTCACGGGCCTAGCTGCTCCGCGGCATGTGGCATCCTCCCAGACCAGGGCTCGAACCCGTGTCCCCTGCATTAGCAGGCAGACTCTCAACCACTGTGCCACCAGGGAAGCCCTATTTTATTATATTCTTTTAAGCCTATTCATATAATCAGAAACCACTTCATAATACTTATTAATAACTGCCTTGTGCCAAGCTCTGTTCTAAACCTTGGGAATACAAATTAATCGGCTCTAGAGAAACTCACAGTCAAGGAGACATTGTATCTTCGTCCAAAAAGGATTTGAAGCAATTACAGAGAAAACACAAGACAATTATAATGCCTGTGCCTGCCTTTGTTACGAGGAAACAATTAGATTTAAAGCATTGTAAATATTTCCATATCCTGAATCAGGTCCTGTTCTTTCTCCTTCAGTCTAATCTGGCATCTCGATGTACACAGATTTGTTGGCACAAAACAATAAGCAAGTTAAACTTAATTTGGTGGCTAGTACGTGAAGCAGGTAATTCCCGCTTCACGCATCCAGTTATTGGAATGTCCATCACCTCCATTACAAATGTTAGAAGAGTGGGCTCTGTGGGAAACTTGTTGACTTAACAGCACACCTATTGGAGACATGCCTCAAAAAGCATAGTAAAATCTCTTATTAATATCAATTATTATTACTGCAATATTTATCATCAATTCTTTTTTACCAATTTACAGAGAGATGAATATACATTATCAATAAATGTATGAAAAGTTTCTCTACCTCTTGAATCTAAAAATAAAACAAAATGAGATTATTATCATTTTAGCATTTAAAACACTGTTATATCCAGTGCAGGTGAAGGTAGGAGAATTGTTAACTCTCATATACTGTTAGTGGGTTTGCAAATTGACACAAGGTTTTGGGTTTTTTTTGCAGAGCCATTTGATAGTGACTCTCATGTTAAGGTGAAACTTCTACCCATCCCACCACTGGGGTACCTACCACAATAGGCTTTGTTTTTCTTGTGCTCTCTTCTCTGGTCTCTTTTATCATTGCTCTTCTGCCCTAATTGCTTCTTTCAGTGGTCAAAGGGTTGACAAATTCCTTACTTATTATTATAGGACAGAGTACACTTAACATCTTTTGCTGTGGGAGTTGCTTTGCTCACAACAGGATATTTTCTGAGTCATTTGGGGGCCTATCCAGAGTCTCTTGCGTTATCTCTTTTATATACCAAAATGACGTACTTGGATTCTGTTTCCTATGTATATAATGCATACGTTTGTGCTACTCTTTACAATGGTTAGATCAGATTGCAGTGGGAGAAAGCATATTTTCTTATCTCCAGCCCCAGACCATTTCAATGCTTCAAAGATGAAAGGGGCTGGCATATCCATACATAGTCCCAGGTTTAGGCTGAAGTTATTTCCTGCGTAACATGGTCCCTCTACAACTGATACCTGGACCTCCACCCTGATGTTAGGAAGTCCTTACAGAGAATAGGACACTAAGGGGCTAGAGTGAGTAGTCTGCTCTAAGTCTTTGCTGTACTATTTGTCAAAATGCTTTTGTGTTTGTGACCAGCTGCAGAAAGAAAGAACTTCAGTACTTCATGGAAAGAGAATCGTAGCAGACTCCTGAGAACTAGCAATAACCCAAGGTAAAGAGGAAGAATCGAATCCAGCACATTTACTGAGGGAGGTCCCAGAGCATCCATCATTGGGCGAGACTGATCTAACATGCGGGTAATATGAATACAGGGGAACACAGTGATGGTAGAAACAAATAGTACATTTCTCTGAATGCATTTCAGGGGCCAATTTCATGATAAAGATGGACCTGACTAGTAGAGAGGCAGATGTAACTTTGACATTGCCTGAGTTGTATCAAAGATAAAAGCATTATTCGTTATTTTGGTGATGTTTGTTTTCAAACTTGGTATCATTAAAAGTCAATGACTGTTCTTCAGTCTATCTCAGTTCAGTTATAGAGATTATTTCAAGTAAAAATAAGGACAGTTACATGCTACCAAGGGATCAAGCAGTTCCACCGTGTTCTGGTAGGTCCTACCTCTGAGAAACACATTTCTTAAAAGGTACTAACTTAGCACTATGTCCCTAGAAGGGCCAGCAGGGAGAAAAGGGGGCAAAAGATTTATCATTATGGCATATGGTTATGGGACTGAGGAAGTATAGGCTCCAATATCTATACAGATATTGGTTTGATAGTTTTAAGCAGATAACCTAAGAACCATTACGTAGAAGAGATAACATATGCATATATATAATATATGCATGTGAGTATAGTCATATATAACATGGAGAAGTGTGTATGGGTGTGTGTACTATGCATAATATGAGGTGTAATAAATGTAAATGTAATACCAAAACACATCCAGGACCCATCTTTACAATTCAATATTAACTTGCTCTCTGGGTAGTCCCAGCTGTGAAGGAGGCTGGAAAAAGAGATTTGGGTGTAGGAAACTGGGATTGCCCTGATAGTTTAAACCAATCACAATTCATCCACCAAGATTAGTATTTTTCTGCTTTTAAAAAAAAAACACCGTGTTCTGAGATTCAGGAAGAAGAAATGTGGCAACTGGGTGGGGGGTGGTTTGTCAGTAGTTAAGGCGCCTCACATTGTTTTGACCTGATTTCCTTTCTCCTCATGCCTTATAAGATCCCCAAGAGGAAGACATGGGTTTGGTAAAATTTTGATCACCTGAGCCCAATGTCAAGCACATGGATGGCCAAAAATACATATCTTGTTTTTTTGCACGTCACTTTTTTTGTGCTTAGAAGATATTGTGACTTTTACACGCTGAAGGTTTGAGGAAAGCCTGAATCAAGCAAATCTATCGGTGCCATTTTTCCAACAGCATTTGCTCACTTTGTATTTCTGTATCATGTTTTAGTAATTCTCACAATATTTAAAACCTTTTCTTTATTTTGTTTGTTATGGTGAGTTGAAGGCTCAGATGGTGGTTAGCATTTTTTAGCAATAAAGTTTTTTAAAATTAAGGTATGTACTTTTCTTAGACATAATGCTATTGACTGGCTACAGCGTAAGTTTTATTTGCACTAAGAAACCAAAAAAAATTCATGGGACTCTATTGTGATATTTTCTTTATTGCAGTGGTCTGAAACCAAACCCGCAATAGCACCGAGGTATATCTGTAATTGATTGTTAAATGAAATTAATAAATTGTTGGAAGTTGATGTCAGAATCCTTTTCAAAACCTCTGAATCACCTCTAGGAAAAGTTTGAAAGCTGCCTGGCCAGAAAGCTTTCCCAGATACTCTACAGCCAGCTGTCAGTCTTTCCCCATGCCATTCCTTCTGTCTGGAATGTTTTTCCCTGTCAGGGTCTCAGTACCCACAATCTCTTCAGTAAGGTGGGATTTATACCACACCACCCGTTTGTTGAGCCTGCTCTAGCTGACGCAGACAGAATACATGCCCTTTCTTTCTGGGTTACACTTCACCCTTCCTGTGCTTTGCTGTGTCAGCATTTTATCCTCTGCTGAACTCTAAGCTGTTTGAGTGAAAGGTTAGATGTATCACTAACATTTAGCATAGTGCCTGTCACAAAGTCAGTGTTTGATAATGATATTTTATATTTAATTTATTTATTTAATTTTTTATTGAAGAATTGTTGATTTACAATGTTAGTTTCAGGTGTATAACATAGTGATTCATTATGTTTATACATTATACTCCATTTAAAGTTGTTATAAAATATTGGCTATATTTCCTGTGCTGTCTGTTACATCCTTGTATCTCACTTATTTTATACCTAGTAGTTTGTTCCTCCTAATCTCCTTCCCTTGTATTGCACCTCCCCCCACCCTTGTCCCCACTGGTAACCACTGGTTTCTTCTCTGCATCTGTCAGTCTGTTTCTGTTTTGCTACATTCGTTCGTTTTAATTTTTCAGATCCCACATATAAATGAAAACATGCAGTATTTGTTTTTCTCTGTCCAGTTTAATTCACTAAATATAATACCCTCCAAGTCCATCCATGTTGTTGCAAATGGCAAGATTTCATTTTTTTTTATGGCTAAGTAATATTTTATTGTATGTGTGTATATACATATATATATACACACATATACATACATATATATACACATAAATCTACAAAAGAGGATTGTGACACACAATTGGTAATCTCAGCATTTTTCCCCACATACGTGCAAAATCTAGACTGCACTTATTTTTCTTATAGTTAAACAGTTTCTCTTTAGCACAATAAATTTAGTTTGGCATTTGAAAAAAAATATTTTATATATATATATATATATATATATATATATATGTCACATCTCCTTTATCCATTTACTTGTTGATGAACACTTAGGTGGTTTCCATATCTTAGCTATTATAAATATTAGTGGATATTGGGGTACATATATCTTTTTGAATTAGTGTTTTTTGTTTCTTCAGATATATGCCCATGAGTGAAATTGCTGGGTCATATGATAGTTCTATTTTTAATTTTTTGAGGAACTTCCATACTGTTTCCACAGTGTCTGTACCGATTTACATTCCCACCAACAGTGTACTAGGGTTCCCTTTTGTCCACATTTTTGCCAACAGTTATTATTTTGTCTTTTTTAGTGATAGTCATTCTGACATGTATGAAGTGACATTTCATTGTGGTTTTGATTTTCATTTCCCTGATAATTAGTGATGTTGATCATATTTTCATCTGCTTGTCGGCCATCTGTATGTCTTTGGAAAAATGTCTGTTCAGGTCTTCCACACATTTTTTAATTGGGTTGTTCTTGTTTGATATTAAGTTTATGAACTCTTTATATATTTTGAATATTAACCCCTTGTCAGACATATCATTTGCAAATATCTTCTCTAATTCAGTTGGTTATCTTTTTATTTTGTTGATGGTTTCCTTTACTGTGTGAAAGCTTATGTTTTACTATGTCTCATTTGTTTATTTATTTTTGTTTCCCTTGCCTGAGGAGACAGATCCAAAAAAGCATTGATAAGACTGACGTCAAAGAGGGTACCACCTATGTTTTCTTCTAGGATTGTTGTGGTTTCTGGTCTTACATTTAGGTCTGTAATCCATTTTGAGTTTACTTTTGTATATGGTGTGAGAAAATGTTTTAATCTCATTCTTTCACATATAGCTGTCTAGTTTTCCCAACCACTTATTGAAGAGACTGTCTTTTCCCCATTGTATATTTTGGCCTCCTTTTTCATAGATTAATTGACCATACATGTGTGGGTTTATTTCTGGGCTCTCTATTCTGTTTCATTGATCTATGTATCTGTTTTTGTGACAGTAGCGTACTGTTTTGATTACTGTAGCTTTGTAGTATAGTCTGAAGTCAGGAAGAATGATATCTCCAGCTTTGTTCTTTTTCTCAGGATTGCTTTAGCTAATTGGGCTCTTTTGTGGTTCCATACAAATTTTAGGACTGTTTGTTCTAGTTCTGTGAAAAATGTCATGGGTATTTTGATAGGAATTGCATTGAATCTGTAGATTGCTTTGGGTAGTATGGACATTTTAACAATACTAATTCTTCTAATTCATGAACATGAGATATCTTTCCATTTATTTGTATTGTCTTCAATTTCCCTTATCAATGCATTATGTTAGAGTTTTCAAGCATAGGTCTTTCACCTCCTTGATTAAGTTTATTCCTAGGTATTTTATTATTTTTGATGTGATTGTAAATGGGACTATTTTCTTGCTTTCTCTTTCTACTAGTTCATTATTAGTGTATAGAAAGCAAAAACTTCTGTATGTTAATCTTGTATCCTGCAAATTTATTGAATTCATCTACTAGTTCTAATAGTTTTTTGGTGAAGACTTTAGGGTCTTCTATATATAGTATCATGTCATCTGCACATAGTGACAATTTTACTTCTTCCCTTCTAATTTGGATGCCTTTTATTTCTTTTTCTTTTCTGACTCCTGTGTCTAGGACATCCGATACTATGTTAAATATAAATGATCAGAGTGGAAATCCTTGTCTTGTTCCTGATTTTAGAGGAAAAGCCTTCAGCTTGTCACCATTGATAATGATATTTTAAAATTATATACTTATTTTGCTGTGTAGTTCCTGTTTCAACATTCTAAAAGATACATATGAGCCTAGGAAAGAAAGGGTCAAGAGAGGTAGCTTCTCTCAAAGAGATACAAGAGTAACACAAGATTCACTGCCTTTTTCAAGTCCCTGTTTTTGTGATAATGGAAATATATTTCCATTTTTCCCCAACTTTCAGACCTGGTCATCATTAATTGTATGTTTTTCAGAAACAGTGTTAAAATTTGTGCTGCTAAAATTGCCACCTTTAGCTTGAGTCAAATTTTATGAAAAGCTTAATTGTCTTTATTTTGACTTTTTCATGCTTATTTAAATTTATGAAGAGAGTTTCTAGTCTCTCATATTATTAAAGTACAAACACCAATTTTTCTAAAGAGGAATAACTCAGGGCCAGTTGTTACAGAAATTATTGATTATATTTGGCTTCATTTATTTGTTTGCAAAATTATCTTTTAAAAGTACCATTTAATTTTCTTTCCAGTCTCACTTCTCAAGAAGGTAATTAATGGACTAACTATAATTAAACATGAATGATAAAGCACAGGGAACTTTTAAATTAAATCATCATTGAACTTTTTCTGTGCTATCTATCAATTGGTACTCGGGTACTGAGGGCATTGAATACATTAGAGAACTCAATGCTCTCCTACTCTCACTACACCCCACCCATTTTATCACCACTTGCAGTTATATGTCTAATTTATTAATGTAATCAGAATATCCCATCTGAGTTAATTTCTCAAGCCCATAAGCTATCAAAAATGTATTTAAAAATACTCTAGGAGCTGCAAAAAAGTACCTGTCAACATTGATCTGTCTAATCCCTGTGAAATAAATAACTTATGTCCCTGAAGCTTAGACCCTGGTGAGGAAAATATGTCAGGCTGCAAAATATGTCAGCATCCATTTTATACTCCAGGTAGCAAATGTACCTGCAGCCCACACCTCCTGTCTCACATTGAGGTATACAACTTTGAGAAATATGAAAAGTAGCTTCTCTCTGGAAAAATTTGGGGCAGCCCACTAAAAATATCTCTGAATCTCCCTCCTGGAGAGTTATAGATATATAAAATATGTCTATTACCTTGATTGTGGTGATACACCTATTTCACGGGTGTATGCATACGTTCAAACTTATCTAACTGTACACATTAAATATGTACAGTTTTTAAACGTCAGTTATACCTTGATAAAGCTGTTTAAGAAATAGAATTCATCTTGAAGGGGGTATTCATTTTCTTTGAAAACATTACCATGAATATAGCACCTTAAAACTCCTTTACTAACTCACAGTTCTACAGGGCACACATGTTGTGGCTGGGTTTCCTGCTCAGGTGTTTTATGGCTGAAATCTAGGTGTCCTCATCTGGATTCTGAGGCTCTCTCCTAGGCTCACATGATTGAGTCAGAATTCAGTTCCTTGCAGTTATAGAAATGAGTTTCCTGTTTCCTTGATGGCTGTCAGCTGGAGGCCACGTTCCATATTCCTTGTCACATGACCCCCTCAGTCTTCAAAACATGTGATGTAGAATCTTTCTGTAGTAGTCTGCTGGGGCTGTCACAACAGAACACCGCAGACTGGGTGGCTTAAACAATAGAAATTTATGTTCTCATAGCTCTGGAGGCTGCAAGTCCAAGATCAAAGTGCTTTCTGGGTTGGTTTCTGGTGAGAACCTCTCTTCCTGACTTGTAGATGTCTGCCTCCTTGCTGTGGCTTCTGTGTGTGTGCAGAGAGGGGGAATGGTCTCTGGTGCCTCTTTCTCTTAAAAAGATACTAGTTATATCACATTAAGTCCCCACACTATAACCTCATTTAACCTTCATTACCTTCTTATGACTGTCTCCAAATACAGTCATATTGGGAGTTAGGGTCTCAGCATATGAATTTTGGGGAGAGACAATTCAGTCTGTGATACTTCCTCGTGTCAAATTCCTGCTTTGACACTCTCTCACTAGGGAAAGTCTAGCATCTTTTAAGGTTAGGTCATATGGTTAGGTAAGACCCACTGAGAATCCCTCAGTTAACTGATTTGGGACCTTAATTACTTCTGGAAAACCCCTCAGAGCAGCAGCTAGACTAGTGTTAAATGGAATAACTGTAAGTACGTAGGGTGAGTGGAGAGGGTGTATTATATCAGGGGTGAGAATCTTGGGGTCCATCTTAGAATTGGCCAACCCCACTTGAGTCAAAGGATATGATGCATATTGCCATGTGGCACTGGTGTGACGTTTTAAAACGGGGTACACTGGACAGTCAGTGTCAGCCCTGCTGCTAACTGACTGGGCAAGTCACGTTACCTCTCTGGGCTTTACTTTTCTTGTCTGGAAAACAAGACTCATGACCCCTGTTGTTTTAGTGTTCTGACCTGATATGTTACTTTTTAGGAAGCAAGAACCACTTTTTTGTGCTGCTTGACAGTTTTCCTTTCTTTTGCATTTTGCCTATACTTGTCTGTATTGCTATGCACTGACAGCAGTAGCAATTTCCTCAAAGTTTAAGATAGGATAAAGGCATAAAGGTGAAAAAAATATATAGCTTAATTCTCCCCTTTTAAAAAGCCTCACAATGGAGAGAATTCCCAGGGCACTTAGATAGCCTCATGACTTGTAATCTGCCCCTGTAGTTTCTTTAGATGGTAGTAGCTAATGTCCACAAGGTTATATTTCAACACTAGACGATGGGCATTTCGAGAGATTTTAGTATTTTTTAGTGTTGTCCTTGTCATTAAAATAGGCTCCTTCAAAAGAGCAGAACACAGCATGGTAGTACAGAGTTCTGTGCTGTGAATGTCTGATCTCTTGCTTTTGTATTGCATGACTACAACCTAACTCTTGGGGGTTCATGATGCTTATTTTCCCATTCTAATTTATCAGCACCACCTCTGCTTTTCTCTTCGGAGCTGCCACTCCCCTGCGGTGCTCACCAATGCGTTGTCAACAGGCTTTCTTGAATTTACACAGCACTGCCAGTCATCCTGACTGCCCAAAGCAAAAGAGGAAGGAATTCACTTCCATCTTTATTCTTTATCAGCTGGTGGTGATTCCTGTTAAACAACAACCACAACAAACCTCGCCAGCTTTTCAAACAAAAATGGATGTGCATCGTCCATTGTTTTACATTATTCAGTTGTACATTTCTCTAAGTTCTTTTAGGAGTATAGCGCCTTTGCAAACTTTTTCAATGGACCTTGAGTACTTATCTATGGTAGGAGATTATGTTTGGAACCAACGCAGAGGAAAAAAAAATGTTCATGAGTCTTAACTGGCTCTATTCTTTGAGATGATGCCATTTGATTATTCTAGTGGACAATTGTAATTTCCATCTTGGTATTGCATTATATTCCTGGTTTCGTTCACCCAGTATAGCAGGTGATAATAATAATGGTATATGCTAACTTCTAAGGGCATTTCGTAGGTGTCAGGTACTGGACTAAGCACTTTACATATATTACCTAATTTACTCCTAATAAAAGCACAGTTAAGTAGGTATTGTGATTATCCTGTTCTACATATGAAGAAACTGAATGCAGAGAGCCTAAGTAACCATGTTCAGCTCACAGAAATAATAGGTTGCAAAGATAATGGATGAACCAATTATTTCTGAAACCAGAGATTGTTCTCTGTTGGAACACATTATGAAATAGTCTAACAGGTTTAAAAATTTCTTTTTGCCTAGAAACAATATGGTAGGGTAGACAGAGTAAAAGGCTAAGGATCTACACAGAATTGGATTCAAATTCCATTCCAGTCACTTACTTGTTTTATATTTGGGTCTAAAGTATTTACTCTTTATACCTCGGTTTCCTTACCTCTCAAAGAAGAAATAAAACATTCCATGATGAATATGTTTTTTTATTTCACATGAGATATGCAGTCAGTTAAGAACTGCTGTTGGTATCTGTGTATTGAGAAGGATGCCCTTGCCATTTCAATAGGAAACTATTGTGATGGATTAGTGAAGTCTGCAATGAATACTGAGTTGGATAGAGTCATCATGAATACTCCATATTGGCTTTCCCTAGGCTAGTACATAATAGAATCTGAGAGATAGGAGATAAGGGTTCCCTTCTCCTATTGTCAGGTTTTCTAATTCCATGAGTATATATATATAGAAGGCAATTCAGCATTTAACCTTCTTTTCTTTGTCAAACATTGAGTGAGCTGCTATGTGAAATAAAATGAAGTATGATCACAAGGTTTCGTTTCTTTCTTTTTAATAAATTTATTTATTTATTTATTTTTGGCTGCATTGGGTCTTCATTGCTGTGCGTGGGCTTTCTCTAGTTGCGGTGAGTGGGAGCTATTCTTCGTTGTGGTGCGCAGGCTTCTCATTGCGGTGACTTTTCTTGTTGTGGAGCACAAGCTGTAGGCACGCAGGCTTCAGTAGTTGTGGCATGTGGGCTCAGTAGTTGTGGCTCACCCGGACCAGGGCTCGAACCTGTGTCCCCTACATTGGCCAGCAGATTCTTAACCACTGCGCCACCAGCGAAGTCCCTGATCACTAGGTTTTAAGACTTCGTGTTTAGAGGGAAGATTGCTGCCATGTCCTGCCTGCCATACACCACACTCGCTAGGGTGTCACTCCAGGACCTTACTTCAGATGGGTAAGATCTCCCATCCATTAAACCACTGTTAAAAAAAAAAAGGAGTTTATGTTTGAGTCCAATTGTAGGATGGAAGAAGAAAGAAAAAAAAAAAGTCAGACAACAGGTAATTTTGTTTGTGGAATAGTACCATAAAAAAGCATAAATTCTCAATCCATTATTTTATATCAGAGTAATCACTTGCACCATAAGTCTAGAATTTTCATGGAAATTAATAGGTAAAATGTCAACAGGAGCAAAGCATAATCTGACTGGTTAAAATCATTTTGCTTTCCTCTCAATATTTTCAGCACGTTTAAATTCCTAATAGCTCCTCTTTTCTCCTAATTTCCCTAGATGCTGTCCTATCCCAAAGTACTGGCCCAGTATACCTAAACAGAGATTATCCTAGAGAAAGACTCAGACAAAAAAAATCCCTCAGTGAATACTTGTAGGGGAGTTCATTTCATTTGTCTCCAGGCCCAGACTGGACCTAAAATAGGTGTCACTCTCTACAGCTTGATATCTCTGGGCACCCTCTTTGTGCTGTGGTTAACCTTGTGCAGCTACAAGTGTCCTGGGAGATCAGCTAATGGAGACGGGCTGAGACTGAGCTACATTTCCAAGCACCCTCCAGAGGTGCTCACATAGCTGGTGCCCCTCAGAGCCACAATAGTGTTTGCCATCTCCTCACCCTGGTGGGCTTGGGAACCAGCTCAGCTTTCCTTTCTCAGATGTGACTTTTTCAAATGACATTAAGTTCATAGGATGAATGTTCGTAGGCTAGATGGAGCAGGTCACATTCTAGATCTCAAATAGCATATGTTAAGAGAGGAGGGTATTGTCTTTTCTTCAAACTAGTATTTTCTTTCCAAAGACTATTTGGGCACTAGATAGCCTTGCATATATATAGCAGTTTCACCTAACCAGAGGTTCATAGGTAGATAAGTTATCATTCACTGGCTCTGGGAGGGTTAGCTCCTAGCCCCTATTAGAACCGTTAGTTTTAGCTCTTCACCTAGGAGCTTGATGAAATAAGTTGGCTCTGAAGGCAGGGAATGCATGTGCCTACGTGTACAATTGAACCTTGAACAACATAGGGGGTGAGGGGTATTGACCCTCCACAAGTCAAAAATCTGCATTCAGTTTAATAGTTGGTCCTTTGTGTCCGCAGTTCCTCAGTATTCCCAGTTGCCCATCTGTGGATTCAACCAACTGGGTATAGTATAGTACCGTAGCATTTACTGTTGAAAAAAGTTCACATAAAAGTGGACGCATGCAGTTCAGACCCATGTTGTTCAAGGTTCAACTCTATATGTGTGTCCATTTCATACATCCTTTACCTAACACATCTCACTTTGTGTTAAGTATCTTAGTTCTTAGAGGCCTAGAAGATTCCATTACACTTGAAATGTTTAATTGGTGGGAATAATGATTATGACTCTGGCTTTAGTTTACATTAATTATGAAAACAGAGATATTGAGTTCTTTCATCACATTTCTAATTTTGTGAACGACTATAATTTTTTAAAAGAATTTGCCCTATTAATGCATTTACCTTTTTTTCAGAGAAATTGAATATCTTTCACAAACTCTGTTTTTCATTATCATGCCTAAATAATGTCACCTGCTCCTTCAAATACCTGAAGAATAAGGTAGCTTGGGTCTTCTGGAAATATTCATCCCTGATATGATCTTGCTAACTTTTTTCTTTTTCTGAGCTATGTATTACTTGATTCTAACATAAAAGTACCAATATGTTCACTTAGAAATGTCATAAAGATGGTTTGATTACACACAAAATATATATATATATTAACAATCTGGCTATCCTTAGAATAACTTTGCCTAACTTTTAGGCTCTAATGTAATTGCTACAATTAACAAACTTCATTTGTAAAATATTTATGCACTGCAATCTATATGCCAGTCTCTGCTCTAAGCTTTAGGGAGACTACGTAAACAGCACGCACGCGCGCGCACACACACACACACACACACACACACTCACACTCACACTCACTCACTCTCTACTGAGGAGCCGCCTGTATTAGGTTTTTATTGCTGCACTAACAAATTACCACAAAATTAGTGGTTTAAAATAAATCCATTATCTCAAGTTTCTTTGGGCCAGGACACAAAATGACTCAGTTGGTTCTTTTCTTAGATTTCTTCAAGGTCAAATTCAAGATTTCAGCAGGAGTACATTCCTATCGGGAGGCTCTATAGGAGAATCTTCTTTCCAAGCTCATTCAGGTTGTTGACAGAATTCAGATGCATGTGGTTATAGGACTGAAGTCGCAGTTTCCTTGCTGATCTCAGCTTCCGGGGACTGCTGGCCTGGCTCATGGTCCTCCTCAAAGCCAATAAATGCAGGGAATCAAATATCTATCTTTACCTCCTACCTTGTTCTTCTGCTGTCTCTAACTGCCTCTTTAGCCTTCTTCTTCTGCAACTGAGGGTTCATGTGATTATACTAACACACCAGAAAATCTAGGATAATCTTACTTAAAGGTCAACTGATTAGTCACCTTAATCTCATCTACAAAATCCCTTCCCAGTTTACTATTTGATTGACTAGCCAGGGGATCAGAATCTGGGGGGACATCAGACTTCTGCCTACCACACTGCCTCTTCTCTATGACATTTTGAAGTTTTGTTTCCAGACCGTAGTTTGACCCATAGTCTACCAAAGTGCAGGTAACAATGAGAAGTGATTCACATTATTTTTTCATTGCCATTTTTCAGTCATTAGCAAGTATCTTAGAGGCACACTTGTGTTTCCTTATAACAACTGTACCAATAATGGAATTGTCAAAGCAAACTCATCTTTTATTTTATCTAGTCCTCAATAATAATAGTGAGTAGTGAATAACCGTAAGTTGGCTTTCAAAAAAGTAAAAGATAATGAATGAGTAATGGGCATGCAATTTGCTGTAAAGTGATGTCTGACTCAGACTGGGTCTTATTGTTCCAAAAGGTTTCCAAGAGGATTATTTAAATTCGATTGAAGAATATTTGGATAATAAAAGAAATGTACTCTTAATCATTAGAGAAGATATTTGGCATAATCTCACAGATATTCCTTACCTTAAATATTTTCATGTGACAACTTCCTCAGGGAGTCAGAATTTAGAAGGGTCATTGTCCCAAACCTGCTGAAAATGATTTCAAGCTGTTCAAAATATAGTATGTCTTGTCATATGAGTGGTCAGGATTATATCCTTGATAAGTCAGATTCTGATTTACCTTTTCTGTAAAATTATTTTTGAGGGTATGTAGAGGTGGTGACAGGGGTGATGGTGATAAGTAAGGCAATGAGAGTGAAAAGCGAAGGAGACTATCTATGCTGTTTTTGTGTGTATGTATTAAAATATGCGTGTAATGGAATATTAAAATATTAGAAATGGAAAACATTTTGGATAAACCACATAATTATAATGCAAAAGTTCTTCATTAGAGTCGTATAATTATTTATTTATAGCAGTTCAAATAAATTAGTGGTTGAGTTTTTTAATATTTTTATAGGTTAGTTTTCACATAAAATAATTTTATGTACTTTGTAGGTTATAAAATAATACTAGCTCTTGTGTCAAGGAAAACATATGGTTGCTAAATGCAGTTTCCTTTAGAGGATATTCTTAGCCCTGTGGATATTTTTCCTCCCTTTAAAACATATTAATAATATTCTATGATAAAAATAGTTTTTATGTGTCTACAAACCTTGTTACTTTTATTTAAGATCCAATAATGACATTGATGTTGTGAAAGAACCCTGCAAAAATACAGGTTTGAAGAAATAACATAAATAATTGAAATTTGAGCTATTCTTGTTCTTAATTACACAAAAAAAAAGACTTGTGAGAAGTAGGGGTTATATGTGTGTGTGTGTGTGTGTGTATGTGTGTGTTTGTGTGTGTGTCAGGGTGAATCTAATATTTGAAATCAAATTTTATACATATTCAACATTTAATATAAGTTATCGAGTGTCTAAAATGCACTCAGTGCATAGGTATAGGGGAAATAATTTTGAAACAGAGAGACATGATCCTGATTTTTGAGAAGTAAAGTTTAATTGGGTAAAAAATTGTTAAAAAATCAAAAAGCCTGGGTAAGGACCTGTATGTGAAAGTTTATAAAATAAGCTTTAGAACTTAACATTCTAAGTTTTAGGAGCAAATCAAAAATAATGTAACAATACTTCACACCGTTCTGCCCCTTCATTTTTATTATTTGTTTGCTTTTTATTTTCCCTTAAATGCAAGAAAAGATTCTAAAATTCTTTACAGGTGCTTGTTTATAGAGAGGATATATACACATGACATAAATCAGTTTACAGATGGCCTTCAATTATTTTAACCAAGGCAATTATTTCAGTTGACTTTTGAACAAATGTGAAATGATCATAAAACCCGACAGTGGCCAGTGCCCATTACTGAAAGTTCCATTTGGTATTTGAAGATAATATTAAGACTATAAAACCACTAGCTCATTACAGTCAATCTAAATGTCTTTCCTATTCTGTGTTTTCTATGCTTATCTAGTCTCTATGCTGAATAGAACTCATAATGAAAATAATGTGAATTAGTACAGAGGCTGAGATTGAATTAGCATCACAGAATCTTCTACTGATGACCTCTCTAAGGTAAAAAAGAACATGTGACCCACGTAGCTTTAAGAATATTGTTGGCGGTTGCAACACTGAAATTCTGAGGGTAGATACACTTTATTTCCTCAAACCTTAATGTCAGGAAGGGAAAATAGCTCATTTTTGGAGATGGACTGGCAGCATTTGAAAGACCAGAGTAAATGCATATCCTTCCATTGAATCTATGTATAAGAGAATTGCAGATTATAGAATTGTAATGCAAGATTAGCAAAGATCAATTGTCTTTGCTTTCTTTATTCCCTTATTTGGAGAGACAGTTAGTGTATATTTCCCAGTCTCCTTTGCTGTTAGGTGTAGCCGTGTACGTAAGTTCTCATCAGTGAGTCTGAGTGCTGGTAATCTGAATCTGCTTCCTGCCTGGACCATAAAACAGTGTGATGAACTCTCTCTCATAGTTTTTCTCCTCTGCCAACTGGATCCAATTGGAGATGGGGCCAAGGAGATGGTATAGCCAGAGATGTAAGGAAGCTGGATCCCTGAATTATTTCAGCAAGAAAGGCCACCCTACTGAAGAGAATACACACGATTGTTACATGAGCAAATAATTTTAATTTTGTTAAACCACTCAAATTTTAGAATCTATTTATTATCAATGGAATATTACCAAATAGACTACCCTCACTTAGTTCAGAAAAATGTCTCTTTTTCAAGGTTAGTATTTATTATTTTTATTATATTCTGAGACTGAGAACTCACAAGATCATGAGATCACAAGATCAGTAATCAAAAAACAGCTGTAAGTGGTGAGGAAAGTTTTATTTAGTTAAGCCTAGATCTGCTTATTTGTAACATTCACACTGGTTCCAAATCAAAGAATCAATACAAATTGCTGTGATTAGTTCAAAGCTATTATTTTCTTATCTATCCAACCCTGTTTTCAGGCAGAACAATATTTAACATTTTACCCATCAATTAATATATTTTGAGCAGGTCCTCTATTAAATGCTAGAAGCATAGGATGACAAAGGCAAACATGACCATGCTTTCATGAGGTTTGCACCCCTGTAGAAGAAAGATATTAAAACACATAATTACTATTTGTTTTATAGGGATGGTACACAAAGAATGGTTAGGTTTCTAAAACTTATCTGCTTTCATCACCACAATAAAATCATAGATTACACAGACTAGAAAGTAATACATATTATCTAATCAACTACTACAATTCGTATGTGAAGGAACTGAGGCCTAATATAGGTACTGGTTACCCTATATTCACTTATATTTTTAATCTTTCATTGAAAACTGTATTTATACAATGAAATCATACTGTCAAAGTTATATCAATAAGATAACTTGGATATACTTAACTGAAGCATGTATTTTATGTGAACTCTATTTTATTAATATTGAGCATTTCTCAGTTCCTTAATGATACTTAAATTTTATTAATAACTTGGTTATAACATATCTGTTGAAATGTCAGATATGTGGGGTTTGAATCACAGTTGTTATAATCGATTGGATAGTCCATTGTCGATCACCTGGTTTTAGAGTCAGGCCGTTATAGATGTGGCACTAATTGGTCTTGTTATTTTGGCCAGTATATGTAACTTCTCTTTGACTAGTTTTGTTCTGTTAATAATCCATGGGGATATACATTGCATCCATTAGAAATGATTCAGATGAAAATAGAAAACTTTAGAAGCTCAAAGAAGAGGAAGCTTATTTATTTAGCTCACATAGCAGGAAGGCTGAGGTAAGTGGCTGCTGGCATCAGATCAGCATCATCAACAGTGATGTCATAGCCAACATTTCCATGATTATCTTCCTACCCCCATGCTGTTTACCTCACTGTCCCCAAATGACCACTGTATCACTTGACATTATTTCTGCCTTCTGTAGATAGATGAGGGGAGAGTGAATGGCTTTGCCTTATTTATTTATAGTTTTTTCAAGGGATGCTATATTCAGGGAATTCCACATACCATAGCTTAGCCTGAATATTTTCACTTGGCTCCAAATGGTTATAAGGATAATGTAAGCTTTATACACTGTTATCCCAAATGAAATCTCAGCTCTGTGAATCATAAAAAAATCCAGAGAATGGATATTGGTAAGGCAAGTAGCAATGGCTGATAGAGCAGGGTCCTTGTCTTATAGACCCATATGAGAATTCAGTGAGATGACAGGAACAAAGCCCTTACCAGAGTGCCCTGAGCAGAGTAAGCTCTCAGTACAGCAAGCTATTAACTATTATGAACTATCCAGGATCACTGAACTTATCAAAATGCTATGTGTTTTAATATTAAGTGTGAATATAAAATATTGATATAAAATACGAATTTCTAAGTATCCCCTGTAGCACGTGAGAGGGTTATACTTCCCTGTTCTCTTGAAATATGATCAGTGAAATATGAGCAGAAGTGACTTGTGCTACTTCTGAGTCAAAGCTTTAAAAGTCAATATGCAACTTGCCAGGCTTCTGTTTCCTTCCTTGGTAGACTGGCAGAATTCCAGGTGGATATATGAACCTGGGTCCTGGAGAGAGGGTGACGTGAAGCAGAATGGGCAGCTCCCCAACCATACCTGAAGTATGAGCAGGGAAACAAGTTTGTGGTTTTAAGCCACGAAGATTTTGGAGTTGTTAATTGGCCATAGCATAGCCCGGCCTGTATTGATTGACACACATTTCATTAAATTCTTTAGCTAAATAGGCCTTGCTATTTTTGCCCTTTACAAGTGAGTTTATAGAGAGTCAGAGGTTAATGATCTGACAGGAATCACATAACTAGCAAGCAGTGAAATCCAGATTTGTACCCTGGTTTTTATGTTTTCACAGGTCATTCTGGTGAGTACTGCTTGCTGGCTTCAGGACAGTAATTGAAATGGAAGATGGCTTTAGTATATGAATTCTCACTTTTTATCAGTCATGGACTCAATGTTTCATTTTGTCCTGACAATTTTATGATGACAAGGATCTTTACTATTGAGCATTAAGATAAAAATGAGAAATAAGGCAGCTTAAGATTTATGATTATTTTAATTTCCTTTAAATTTTCTCTATATTTTCTTACCTAAAAATTAGGGGCCATCGTTCTTAATAGGCTTTCACAAAGTACTTTGAGAATATCATATTAATGATTTATGTCATATAAAATATTTTCATAAGTTTATATCTATTATTCTAAATTTTAAGTTATGTCCAAACATTAACCATCAAGTTAAAACATTTATTAACTAAAAAAAAATTACATCTTAAATCCTCAGGTTTTACTTCTATAATTATAAAGGACAGGAAGCAAAATAGCAAAAGCAGCATTTATTTTCTTTGCAAACAGAACACATTTTACCTTTTCAGATTAGTAGGAACATTTTCTGGGTTTGGATACTGTTACTGCCTTTTGAGTTTATGAGTGAACACCTAACCTCAAGGGGATGAATGTTTACTGTATTCACAATCAAACTACCTTTTGTCATACCTGATTCAGGAGGTATTTTCTAGTTTCAATCAAAAGTTTTAGAACATACCCAATGCCTATTTCCTTAAAGAAAAACGGAAATTTTTATACCTTTGATTGCAGGTGATCTCTACTTGAACAAGACTCTCCAGGAAAAAAGAAAAACTGATCATTCATTTAACAAACATGGCGAGAGCCTTCTGTGTGCCAAAGATTGCCCTAGGTACTGAGCATGTAAACAAAAATATGAACTGGCTTGTACCCTCAAGTGTAGAGGTGGGGAAAAATAGGTCAAAATATAGTTATGATACCATGTGTTAAGGGCTACTATGGAAGTACATGCTTAGGGAAAACAGGAATACTCATCTAGGCTTTACTGAGTCATAGTAAGCTCTGTGCAAAAGAAAGCATGTGCTACCCTTTTCAGGAACATGTACATATCATGGATTAAGGTCTGGCAGTATATTAAAATGCCACATTCAGGAAAGTCTAAGAAGTTAGTTATAGTTGGATCTTAGATTTCCTGTAGAGGAGTTATTGTAATTGAAACAATTTAAGAGAATGACTGGCAAATATAAGGTACTCAGATCATGAAAGCCATATTTTGCTGAATGAGAATGGGTGCAATTTTGCTTACAGGTGGTGGGTATGCATGCTTTTACACATGGTTCCTATGAACAGATTTGTCTTTCAGAAAGTTTACCTGAGCATCAGTATGAAAGTTGGATTTGCAGAGAGTAAGGACCAGAGTCTGTGGGACCATTTGAAGTCTGTTCCGAAACTTCAGATGAGATGTAATGAGTTTGGAACAGGGAATATAGAGAGGAAATGTGAATTGGAGACACAAGTAAGAGAATATTGAAAGATCTCTATTGTTTTTTCATGGAGTGGAGGAGAGGTTAAAGATGAATCATAGGTTTCTGATTTAGGTGAGAGGGTGAGTGCTAAGCCATCTACAAGCTCAGGAAATACAGAATGAGTCACATGTTTGGGTTAAAGAAGAATGAGTTAAATTTGACATATACTGCAATTGACATTCCTACTGGAAATATACAGTAGGAAGTTAACTATGTAGGTCTGGTTATAATAGTCTGGACCATACATAGGAGAATTATTGTTTTAAAGATGGCAGGAGAATCCCTGATTTTGTGTATGATCAACAGTACAATTAGAAGAGAAAATATGGGGAAAACATGTTTCAAGTAACAGAAAGAAAGGAGATAATATAGAAGATTAAGGAGGGTTATACAGGTAGGGAAAGAATTAAGGCAAGTTATTGTTAAGTTGTTAGAAAACTATGTAGGTTCAACAAAGTATTATTTTACCTTTTATTTTTAATAGGAGGGACTTGAGCTTGCATATATGTGAAGGAAAGGAACCAGGAAAGGGTTTAAACCATGTTAGTATTGTTGGTACAGCAAGAAACATGATGACTTAGAAGCGGATAGGATCGAAAGCTTGGATAAAAGGATGTGAAGACAGAGGAAAGAGGTAGAATGGGTATGGAAACAGGTAATGGTGGTGGCAGAACATTTAAGACAGCATTATTACCTTTTTTTTGCTATAAAAGCAAAAAAAAGTCATAGACTAATATTAACACAAAATGAATTCATATCTAAATTTAAATCTGAAAATTATAAAAGTTCTGGAAGAACATCAGAGAAAATTTTTTTGCCCTGAGGTTAGGCAGAGATTTCACAGATGCAACACCAAAAGCATGGTCCATAAAAGAATAGGTTGATAAACTGACATAACTGAAGTTACAATTTTCTGCTCTATGACAGACACTGAGAATGAAAAGGTAAGCCACAGACTGGGAGAAAACATTTGCAAATCACCTATTTGATAAAAGACTTGTATTCAGAATATAAAAAGAGATCTCAAAGCTCAGTAAAAAGAAAGCAAACAGTCCAATACAAAATGCAGGAAAATTGAATAGACACTTCACCCAAGAAGATATACTTTTGGCAAATAAGCACATGAGAAGTTGCTCAATGCCTCTGTCTTAATATAATGCAGATTAAAAAAAACACAGTGACATGCTATTATATATCTAATAGGAAGTCTAAAATTTTTAAAGATTGACAATACCAATTTTTGGCAAGAATATGGAGCAACTGGAACTCTCAACGACTGCTGGTGGGAATGTAAAATGGTACATAGTTTTGGAAAACAGTTTGGCAGTTTCTTAAAAAGCTAAATATACACCTATCATATGACACAGCCTTTCTGGTCCTAGATATTTACACAAGATTAAAAAAAAAAATATATATATATATATCCATGAAAAGACTTGTAAATAAATATCCACAGAAGCTTTATTTATAGTATTCTCAACCAGAAAACAATACAAATGTCCAGCAATATGTGAATGGATGAATAAACTGTGGTATATCCACTCAATGGACTATTACTCAGGAGTGAAAAGGAATGTATTGATACAGCAACGACATGGATGTATCTCAAAGAAGTAATGTAGAGTGAAAAAAAACCAGACCCAAAAGAGTACATTTCTATAGAATTCTAGAAAATTCTACCTAATCTATAGTGACAGAAAGCTAGGTAGTTGTTGCCTTGTACATTAGTTTGCTAGGGTTGCCCTAAGAAAGTACCACAGACTGGGTGGTTTAAACAACATAAATTTATTTTTTCAGCATTCTAGAGGCTAGAAGTCTAGGTCAAGTTGTCTGAAGTATTCATTTTATTCTGAAGCCTCTCACTTTGGCTTGCAAAAGGCTGCTTCTCCTTCTGTCCTCACATGGTCTTTCGTCTGTGTACACGTGGCCTTGCTGTCTCCTTCTGTGTCCAAATTTCCACTTGTTGTAAGGTCACCAGTC
The DNA here is from genome assembly GCF_963455315.2 of Globicephala melas. Lineage (NCBI taxonomy): Eukaryota > Metazoa > Chordata > Mammalia > Artiodactyla > Delphinidae > Globicephala > Globicephala melas. The sequence continues at coordinate 79,212,561 of NC_083319.1, read as the reverse complement.
AGGTTGGATTTGGGCCCACCTTAATGGACTCATTGTAACTTAATCATCTCTTTGAAGGCCCAATCTCCAAGTAGAGTTATGTTCTGTGGTACTGCAGGTTAGGGCTTCAACGTATGAATTTGAGGAAGGGACCACAATTCAGCCAGTAACATCTGCAGTGGAGGGTAGAGGGAGAGACTTCACAAGGACAGGAGAGAATTAGGGAGATGACAGATATGTTCTTTGTCTTGGTTGTGATGATAGACTCATGGTAGTATGTGTGTGTGTGTGGGTATATATATATATATATATATATATGTTAAAAATTATTAAATTGTGCATTTTAAATATATGCAGTTTATTATGTATCAATTATATCTCAATAAATCTATCAAAATATGTTAGAAGAGATGTGGATTAAACACTGTAAAATATGCTACAATGCAAGAGTACCATTTTAATGTAGCAGGATGTATTCCAAGCCAGATGCCAGATATCAACTATTTTTCTGAGTGACTTTTGTGGGCAAACCTTTGCTAGTTGAAGATATACAAATCCCTTTCTAAAATCAGAGATCTCACAATCTGATTGTGAAGACATTGCATGATGTATAAAAAGATGAAATGAGCAGTTTTATCATAAATCAGTTCAAAATATTTACTGGAGGGAAGATTGGTTCAAGATGGCAGAGTAGAAGGACGTGCTCTCACTTCCTCTTGCGATAGCACCAGAATCACAACTAATTGCTGAACAGTCATCGACAGGAAGACACTGGAACTCACCAAAAAGGATACCGCACATCCAAAGACAAAGGAGAAGCCACAATGAGATGGTAGGAGGGGCGCAATCAAAATAAAATCAAATCCCATAACTGCTGGGTGGGTGACTCACAAACTGGAGAACACTTACACCACAAAAGTCCACCCACTGGAGTAAAGGTTCTGAGCCCCACATCAGGCTTCCGAACCTGGGGGTCCAGCAATGGGAGGAGGAATTCCTAGAGAATCAGACTTTGAAGGCTAGCAGGATTTGATTGTAGGACTTCGACAGGACATGGGGGAACAGAGACTCCACTCCTGGAGGACACACACAAAGTAGTGTGTACATCAGGACCCAGGAGAAGGAGCAGTGACCCCAAAGGAGACTGAACCAGACCTACCTGCTAGTGTTGGAGGGTCTCCTGCAGAGGCGGGGGGTGCCTGTGTCTCACCATGAAGACAAGGACACTGGTAACAAAAGTTCTAGGAAGTACTCCTTGGCATGAGCCCTCCAAGAGTCTGCCATTAGCCCCACCAAAGAGCCTGGGTAGGCTCCAGTGTTGGGTAGCCTCAGGCCAAACAAGCAACAGGGAGGGAACCCAGCCCCACTCATCAGCAGACAAGTGGATTAAAGTTTTACTGAGCTCTGCCCACCAGAGCAACACCCAGCTCTACCCACCACCAGACCCTCCCATCAGGAAACTTGCACAAGCCTCGTAGATAACCTCATCCACCAGAGGGCAGACAGCAGAAGCAAGAAGAACTACAATCCTGCAGCATGTGGAAAAAAAACACATTCACAGAAAGATAGAGAAGATGAAAAGGCAGAGGTCTATGTACCAGATGAAGGAACAAGATAAAACCACAGAAAAACAACTAAATGAAGTGGAGATAGGCAATCTTCCAGAAAAATAATTCAGAATAATGATAGTGAAGATGATCCAGGACCTCGGAAAAGGAATGGAGGCAAAGATTGAGAAGATGCAAGAAATATTTAACAAAGATCTAGAAAAATTAAACAACAAACAAACAGAGATAGACAATACAATAACTGAAATGAAAATTACACTAGAAGGAATCAATAGCAGAATAACTGAGGCAGAAAAACGGATAAGTGACCTGGAAGACAGAATGGTGGAATTCACTGCTGCAAAACAGAATAAAGAAAAAGAATGAAAAGAAATGAAGACAGCTACGAGACCTTTAGGACAAGATTAAACGCAACAACATTCACATTATAGGGGTCCTAGAAGGAGTAGAGAGAGAGAGAGGACCCGAGAAAATATTTGAAGAGATTATAGTTGAAAACTTCCCTAATATGGGGAAGGAAATAGTTAATCAAGTCCAAAAAGCACAGAGAGTCCCATATAGGATAAATCCAAGGAGAAACACACCAAGACACATATTAACCAAACTATCAAAAAATTAAATAAAAAGAACAAATATTAAAAGCAGCAAGGGAAAAACAACAAATAACACATAAGGGAATCCCCATACGGTTAACAGCTGATCTTTCAGCAGGAACTCTGCAAGCCAGAAGGGAGTGGCAGGACATATTTAAAGTGATGAAGGAGAAAAACCTACAACCAAGATTACTCTACCCAGCAAGGATCTCATTTAGATTCAAGGGAGAAATCAAAAGCTTTACAGACAAGTAAAAGCTAAGAGAATTCAACACCACCAAACCAGTTCTACAGCAAATGCTAAAGGAACTTCTCTAAGTGGGAAACACAAGAGAAGAAAAGGACCTACAAAAACAAACCCAAAACAATTAAGAAAATGGTAATAGGAATATACATGTCGATAATTACCTTAAACATGAATGGATTAAATGCTCCAACCAAAAGACACAGGCTCCCTGAGTGGATACAAAAACAAGACCCATATATATGCTGTCTACAAGAGACCCACTTCAGACCTAGGGACACATAAAGACTGAAAGTGAGGGGAAGGAAAAAGATATTCCATGCAAGTGGAAATCAAAAGAAAGCTGGAGTGGCAGTACTCATGTCAGATAAAATAGACTTTAAATAAAGAATGTTATAAGAGACAAGGGAGGACACTACATAATGTTCAAGGGATCAATCCAAGAAGAAGATATAACAATTATAAATATATATGCACCCAACATAGGAGCCCCTCAATACATAAGGCAACTGCTAACAGCTCTAAAAGAGGAAATCGACAGTAACACAATAATAGTGGGGGACTTAAACACCTCACTTACACCAATGGACAGATCATCCATACAGAAAATTAATAAGGATACACAAGCTTTAAATGATACAATAGAGCAGATAGATTTAATTGATATATATAGGACATTCCATCCGAAAACAGCAGATTACACTTTCTTCTCAGGTGCACAGGGAACATTCACTGGGATAGATCACATCTTGGGTCACAAATCAAGACTCAGTAAATTTTAAAAAATTGAAATCATATCCAGCATCTTTTCTGACCACAATGCTATGAGATTAGAAATCAATTACAGGGGGAAAAAATGTAAAAAACACAAACACATAGAGGCTAAACAATATGTTACTAAATAACCAAGAGATCACTGAGGAAATCAAAAAATATGTAGAGACAAATGACAATGAAAACACGATGATCCAAAACCTGTGGAATGCAGCAAAAGCAGTTGTAAGAGGGCAGTTTATAGCAATACAATCCTACCTTAAGAAACAACAAACATATCAAATTAGCAATCTAACCTTACATCTAAAGGAACTAGAGAAAGAAGAACAAACAGAACCCAAAGTTAGTAGAAGGAAAGAAATCATAAAGATCAGAGCAGAAATAAATGAAATAGAAACAGAACACAGTTGCAACGATCAATATAACTAAAAGCTGGTTCTTTGAGAAGATAAACAAAATTGATAAACCATTAGCCAGACTTATCAAGAAAAAGAGGGAGAGGGCTCAAATCAATAAAATTAGAAATGAAAAAGGAGTAGTTACAACAGACACCGCAGAAATACAAAGTATCCTAAGAGACTACTACAGGCAACAGTATGCCAATAAAATGGACAACCTGGAAGAAATGGACAAATTCTTAGAAAGGTATCAGCTTCCAAGACTGAACCAGGAAGAAATAGAAAATATGAACAGACCAATCACAAGTAATGAAATTGAAACTGTGATTAAAAATCTTCCAAAAAACAAAAGTTCAGGACCAGATGGCTTCACAGGTGACTTCTATCAAACATTTAGAGAAGAGCTACTCCCATTCTTCTCAAACTCCTCCAAAAAATCGCAGAGAAGGAACACTCCGAAACTCATTCTACATGGCCACCATCACCATGATACCAAAACCAGAGAGAGATACTACATAAAAGGAAAATTACAGAACAATATCACTGATGAATATACATGCAAAACTCCTCAACAAAATACCAGCAAACAGAATCCAACGACACATTAAAAGGATCATACACCATGATCAAGTGGAATTATCCCAGGGATGCAAGGATTCTTCAATATACACTAATCGATCAATGTGATACACCATATTAACAAATTGAAGGATAAAAACCATATGATCATCTCAATAGAGGCAGAAAAAGCTTTTGACAAAATTCAACACCCATTTATGATAAAAACTCTCCAGAAAGTGGGCATAGAGGGAACCTACCTCAACATAGTAAAGGCCATATATGACAAACCCACAGCAAACATCATTCTCAATGGTGAAAAACTGAAAGCATTTCCTCTAAGATCAGGAACAAGACAAGGATGTCCACTCTCGCCACTATTTTTCAACATAGTTTTGGAAGTCCTAGCCATGGCAATGAAAGAAGAAAAAGAAATGAATAGAAATTGGAAAAGAAAGTAAAACTGTCACTGTTTGCAGATGACATGATAGTATACATAGAGAATCCTAAAGATGCCACCAGAAAACTACTAGAGCTGATCAATGAATTTGGTAAAGTTGCAGGAGACAAATTTAATGCAAAGAAATCTCTTGCATTCCTATACACTAATGATGAATAATCTGAAAGAGAAATTATGGAAACACTCCCATTTACCACTGCAACAAAAAGAATAAAATACCTAGGAATAAACCTACCTAGGGAGACAAACGACTTGTATGCAGAAAACTATAAGACACTTATATGATGAAAGAAATTAAAGATGATACAAACAGATGTAGAGATATATCATGTTCTTGGATTGGAAGAATCAACATTGTGAAAATGTCTATACTACCCAAAGCAATCTACAGATTCAATGCCATCCCTATCAAATTACCAATGGTATTTTTTATGGAACTAGAACAAAGAGTCTTAAAATTTGTACAGAGACACAAAAGACCCCAAATACCCAAAGCGGTCTTGAGGGAAAAAAACGGACCTGGAGGAATCAGACTCCCTGACTTCAGACTATACTACAGAGCTACGGTAATCAAGACAATATGGTACTGGCACAGAAACAGAAATATAGACCAATGGAACAGGATAGAAAGCCCAGAGATAAACCCATGCACCTGTGGTCAACCAATGTAGGACAAAGGAGGCAAGGATATAAAATGGAGGAAAGACAGTCTCTTCAATAAGTGGTGCTGGGAAAACTGGTCAGGTACATTTAAAGGAATGAAATTAGAACATTCCCTAACACCACACACAAAAATAAACTCAAAATGGATTAGAGACCTAAATGTAAGACCTGACACTATAAAATTCTTAGAGGAAGACATAGGAAGGACAGTCTTTGACATAAATCACAGCAAGATCTTTTTTGATCCACCTCCTAGAGTAATGAAATGAAAATAAAAATAAACAAATGGGACCTTATGAAACTTAAAAGTTTTTGCACAGCAAAGAAAACTACAAACAAGACGAAAAGACAACCCTCAGAATGGGAGAAAATATTTGCAAACAAATTAATGGACAAAGGATTACTCTTCAAAATATATAAACAGTCATACAGCTCAATATTACAAAAACAAACAACCCAATCCAAAAATGGGCAGAAGACTTAGACATTTCTCCAAAGAAGACATACAGATGGCCAAGAAGTACATGAAAAGCTGCTCAACATCACTAATTATTACAGAAATGCAAATCAAAACTACAATGAGGTATCACCTCACATCAGTTAGAATGGGCATCATCAGAAAATCTACAAACAACAACTGGTGGCAAGGGTGTGGAGAAAAGGGAACCCTCTTGCACTGTTGGTGGGAATGTAAATTGATACAGCCACTATGGAGAACAGTATGGAGGTTCCTTAAAAAACTAAAAATAGGGGCTTCCCTGGTGGTGCAGTGGTTGAGAGTCCGCCTGCCGAGGCGGGGGACATGGGTTCATGCCTTGGTCTGGGAAGATCCCACATGCCTCGGCGTGGCTAGGCCTGTGAGCCATGGCCGCTGATCCTGAGCGTCCAGAGCCTGTGCTCCGCAACAGGAGAGGCCACAACAGTGAGAGGCCCGCGTACCACAAAAACAAAACAAAACAAAAAAAAACTAAAAACAGAACTACCATATGACCCAGCAATCCCACTACTGGGCATATACCCAGCGAAAACCATAATTGAAAGACACATGCACCCCAATGTTCATTGTAGCACTATTTACAATAGCCAGGACATGGAAGCAACCATCGACAGATGAATGGATAAAGAAGGAGTGGTACATATATACAGTGGAATATTACTCAGCCATAAAAAGGAACAAAATTGGGTCATTTGTAGAGACATGGATGGATCTAGAGACTGTCATACAGAGTGAATTAAGTAAGAAAGAGAAAAACAAATATCGTGTATTAACGCATATATGTGGAACCTAGAAAGATGGTACAGATGAACTGGTTTGCAGGGCAGAAATAGAGACACAGATGTAGAGAACAAATGTATGGACACCAGGGGAGGAAGGCGGGGTGTGTGTGTGTGTGTGATAAATTGGGAGATTTGGATTGACATACATACAGTAATATGTATAAGATGGATAACTAATAAGAACCTGCTGTATAAAAAATAAATAAAATTAAATTTAAAAATTAAAAAAAAAAATTACTGGATGCCCAATCAGTGAAAGCAATTACTAGTGCTTTCATTTTTAGGAGAAATAAATTAATAGGAAATAGCTGTGGCACTCAGGGAGCCTAAGGTGTAAACATAACTCCCTTTTACAAATTCTATGCAGAAGACCTCACTTAAGTTTAGATATAATACTTCCAGAGATACATGACATCATACAGCAGCTCAGGCCAATTTGGAGAAATGTCAACTTTTAGACTCAGTGAAGGACAGAAAGCAAGAGTCAGTGAAAAAAGCCTTAGCACAGATGATGCAAACAGGGATGAATAACTGCTGAATTGTACCAGTGATAATTTTGCTGAGTGATATTACTGTGGTCCAACATGGTCTCAGTACAACAGTCACACTGCTAAGATATCACTTTAGTAACCTGATGGGTTATTATTTGTGGGCTCAGTCTTAACAAAATGGCAGACTATTATAGATTGAGGAGACTGGTAATTTTTTTCCAACAAGTCTGGTCCAAAAATTAATAAAAGATAAGGGAGAGGCAGAGAGTACTCGTGCTAGACAACACGTTTATTTATCGGATTATTTTAAAAAGAGGGCACAGGTTTTGTTTTCCATTATTTTCTCCATTTTAATTTAGTCTAGATTCTTCTCCATGTTAGTAGAGACTGTGCTTAACTGACACTAGATGGTATTGTGGCTCCTTCAGTTCAACTGGCTTCCTGAGTGAGAGGCACTTTCTGTCCTTGTGTAATTGGTGTGCTGCATGTGTGTTTAATGTAAGATCAATATTTCCTAGAAAAAATAATAGCTGTTTGTTTATGAAATATGGTTTAAGAAAATGTAGGACCAGCTTCTTTTCTAGTTTTAAACATTTAAAAAAATGCGTTTGTGACACTCACAGTGCATATTCTCAAATGCTACATTTGTATTTTGTCAATAAAATACTATTGAGAATATAAGAAAGAAGGAGCCTAATAGGTCAAAGGAGAAAAGGCATTGTGCTGCCTGTTGATGTTATGTTTAAATGCTGCTGAAGCTGGTTAATCTTTCTCTGAAACAATACCATGGAAAGACCAATTTTCATTTTCTTTCTTTCTTTTTTTAATTTTAATGAGCTCTTCAAATCAGAATTTTATCTTCTAGCATTTAAATGTAATGCCAAAATTTGAATACATGACTGATCAAATAATTTTATTACTGACAAAGATAATATTAATAACATTTGCAACAACATTATATCCAGAATTTAGTAACACCGAAAATGTTGATGTTTTAGTTTGGATATTTGCCTTACTTGTTCCCTTGATCTGGAAAACTCCTTTTCTTTTCCACTTCAAAAGATATCTGCCCATGTTTCAAGGTCCTGTTAATGGCACTTTCTCAATAAACCCACTTCGCTCTTCCAGTCTGAGTGAATCCCTTATGCTCCCATCATGAAAAATATATTTCTTGCAGAATTTAGGGTAGCCTGTTTTGTCACAATTACCTTGGTAAATATGCATCTTCTCTATAAACGGATAAACATTTTAGAGCTTCGGACAATATTTTGCTCCCTTTGATTCACTGTTCTGAATGCAGGGTAAAGAGTAAGCCTTTAGGACTTCCCTGATGGTGCAGTGGATAAGAATCTGCCTGCCAATGCAGGGGGCACGGGTTTGATCCCTGGTCCGGGAAGATCCCACATGCTGTGAAGCAGCTAAGCCCGTGCATCACAACTACTGAGCCTGAGGTCTAGAGCCCACGAGCCACAACTACTGAGCCCATGTGCCACAACTACTGAAACCCATGTGCCTAGAGCCCGTGCTCCACAACGAGAGAAGCCACCGCAGCTAGAAGCCCACACAACACAACGAAGAGTAGACCCCGCTCGCCACAACTAGAGAAAGCCCGTGCACAGCAACAAACACCCAATGCAGCCAAAAAATAAATAAATAATATTAAATCTTTTTTTTAAAAAAGAGTAAACCTTTAATAAATGTTCATAAATTGAACTTTTTACTTAAAAAAAGACACATAAAGACAGAAATCTTGAATCAAGCTCACATTTACTATTCTATGAATAGACTCTGAGAGTATGAAAATTACTCTTCACTCTGTACGTGTAGGTAAGTATTTTTTTATGATGAAGAGTCTGTGGTTTATTAGAGAAGAATAGTTTATTTCCAAACTCTTCAATAAATTCAGGTAGTAAGTTCCCAGAGATCAGGACTGTTTTGGCTCCATTCAAGAATTCTACATATTTCTGTATGAAATGTTTTATTCCTTTCTGAGCAAACCGTTTTTTAAAGGCAATTAAATGTGGCTATTTTCCAAGTGTTGCAAAGACAACATGTAGGAGAGCCAGTTAGGGAACTAATTAACCTTTGGGTGTAAATTAGTTCAGGCAGCTGAAGTCTGAAGGGGAAATGGGGAGCAGTTCTGCCATTTTAGAAAATGAATAATATAGACAATTGCCCTTTCTTTATGAGCTGTTTCAGAGGAATAGGGTCCAGGAGAATGACACCAATTCCATGGCCAGCTGCTGTGATAATTAACCAGAAGCACTGAGATGTTAGGACAACTAGAAGTCTTGGGTAAACATTCCAGGAATGCCTAATATTAATACAAATGGAACAGGAGTCAGCAAGTGTTGCTGGAAAGGACCAGAGAGTAAATATTTTCAGATTTGCCAGCCATATGGTTTCAGTTACATTATTCAAATATGTCACTACTGCAAAATAGCCGTCAATAATAAATGTTAAATAATAAATGAGGTGGCCAGAGTTGGCTCTTGCTCTCCATTTTGCCACTCCCTGGTTAATAAAGTACAATTAAACATTTATAATATTTTAGCAGGTTTGTATAAAAGAATAGATTTAAACATGCTGATAGATGCTAAGTTTTAGTGAGAAATTGACCATATTTCAAGTTAAGCAATTATATATTACATTTATTTCAACTCTTAGTAAAACTTTATGAAGCCTTTTTAAAACTTTCCAGACTGAATTAATCTCCTCTCATTTCTCCCAGTCATATCATGCATCCTATTCCACAGTATGTTTTTTATTGGTGTCCGTTTCTTTTTTCTTAAGATTTATTTATTTATTTAATTTATTTTTGGCTGTGTCGGGTCTTAGTTGCTGCACGTGGGATCTTCGTTGAGGCATGCAGGATCTTTCGTTACGGCGTGCGGGCTTCTCTCTAGTTGTGGCCTGTGGGTTTTCGCTCTCTAGTTGTGGTGCATGGGTTCCAGAGCACGTGGGCTCTGTAGTTTGCGGCACGTGGGCTCTAGCTGAGGCGTTCAGGCTCGGTAGTTGTGGCACACAGGCTTAGTTGCCCCGCGGTGTGTGGGATCTTAGTTCCCTGACCAGGGATCAAACGTACATCCCCTGCATTGTAAGTCAGATTCTTTACCACCGGACCACCAGGGAGGTCCCTGGTGCCCGTTTCATATGTGTATTTTTCCTTCACTAAAATGTAAATGCCTTGAAATTGAGGATTATGAATTATTCACATTTGTTTCAAAACTTTGAAATATAAAGACAATATTTCAATATCAAAATATTCTATGGAATCCCAGATGCATGCACTTACATTTTAGTATCCATTGAAGAGTACATAATAACAAAAGCTATGAATTTAGAAATGTTTAAAACAAATTGTATTTAATTAGTTGCAATATCTAAATATGCTAAAAAAAAAGGCAGAACATTATCTAGGAAACATTATTCATTAAGTTCATAAATAGCACTTGGTGTAATTATGGGTTACATGAAATTTGCAAAACTCCACAATTCTTCAGGGATAAATCAGGCCTACTCTCAAGTGTTAACTTTAAATACAGTGTCTTCTTCAGTGATGATGTGAAAGTGTTTCTGTAACACAATTTTCTGTAATACATATTTATGTAAAGTAAAATTTTATGAATACTTAAATATTACTAAGCATCCAACCAAAAGAAATAATAAAAGATGAAGCAATATACAGATACAGACATGCTTTCATAGCAATGAGAAGTTGGAAATATTAGAGATACCTGAAGCCATTATAAATGAGTGTAAACTGTTAAAGTGAGAGCCAGGGGTATCAGCAAAAACTTAATTAAAAAAAAAAAGGCATTGAAATGTCACATATTGTGGCTGAGAAGCCAAGAAGAATGTAGGAGTACAGAATTCAATCCATCAGAAAAGAAATGAGTTGAACTCAATGTGGATGGAGTTATAGAATAAAGTTCTATAACTTTATTCTAAGACTTCTAGTTGTCCTAACATCTCAGTGCTTCTGGTTAATTATCACAGCAGCTGGCCATGGAATTGGTGTCATTCTTCTGGACCCTATTCCTCATGTATCTAACCTTGGATTGTGAGGAGTTGGATACTTGGGATCTCCTGAGGTGTAGTAGATATAAAAAGGACTCAGTATATCTACCTGAGGGCTGGGTGGGAATGAAAACAGTTGCTTAGAGGTTAAAATAATCTTAGACCATCTGAGAGAGTAATTCTGTTTTCTTACGTGTGTAAGGGGTAAAGATTTGAGTACAGGGCTGGTAAGCTAAATAAAGTAAATATTAATTTTATGTAAATTCAGGATAATCTGTGTCTTCTGCTGTTTAGATAATTCAGCATTTTAACCTTGGAATTTCAGTTTGCAGTAGTACATCATTGATATTAAATTTGTGATGTCAAGTTAGAAAAGAAAAAGTCTGATTAAATATATAAATTATTTGAATTTTTAAAAGAAATTGATTTACTATATGTTTAACTTATTAGTTTTGTAAAAGTTTATTAAAGGATCACCAATGTTTTGCTTCTTTGGGTTCTGTTTTCTCAGGCACTCAAAGAGAAAAGCAAATATTTTAAATCTAAAATAGAAGTTTAAAATGTTTAAGGAAATTTGCCAAATTTTATGAATGGAGTTAAACATTTAAGGAAATTTAGTCTTTAACTTGAGACAGTCAACATTGTTTAAAGAATAAGTTAAATGTCCTTTTTGTACAGAAATAGCTAAATTTAAAAAGCAGAAAAAATTTGTAGATTGAAATCTTAAGAAAAATAAAGTTTAGAAAGTTTGTGTCTTTAAAAAAATATCACTATTAATTTTAAACCAAAGTAAGTTTAAAGAGACCCCTCTCCCTCAACAAAAACTCTGTGGTTGCCAGGGGCTGGGGGACGGGGGAAATAGGATGATGTTGATCAAATGATACGAACTTTCAGTTAAAAGGTAAATAAGTTCTGGGGATCTAATGCACAGAATAGGGATAACAGAGTTATAATGGAATAACATAGAATACAGTTAATAATACTGTATTGTATACTCGAAATTTGCTAAGATCTTAAGTGTTTTCACCACACATTAAAAGGTAACTATGTGAGGCAATAGATGTGTTAATTGGCTCATTGTGGTAATCATTTTACAATGTATATGTATTAAATCACGTTGCAGAACTTAAAAAAATCAAATTGTAAAACCTAAATATTTATTTTTAAAATCATACCTCAATAAAGCTGGGGAAAATCATACTGTCATCTAATTATAGTGGAAAACTTAAATCAGTTACATTTGGTAATGATGATAATACTGGTGAGAGCTGACATTTATTGCATCCTTAATAGGTGCTAAGCACAATTGAAACAGGATCTTTTAAATATTTTAAACAATAATTTGAACGATCTTTTATCTTTTCCATTTTTGGAAGAGAAACTGAGGCTTATGACGATTAAGTAACTTGGCTAAATCACATAGCTAGAAGGTGGTAAAATTAAAGAGGGACTAAAATGTGACCTTAAAGATAGGGAAAATGCTTAGGGCTTCCCTGGTGGCGCAGTGGTTGAGAGTCCGCCTGCTGATGCAGGGAACACGGGTTCGTGCCCCAGTCTGGGAAGATCCCACATGCCGCGGAGCGGCTGGGCCCGTGAGCCATGGCCGCCGAGCCTGCGCGTCCGGAGCCTGTGCTCCGCAACGGGAGAGGCCACAACAGTGAGAGGCCCGTGTACAGCAAAAAAAAGATAGGGAAAATGCTTAAAAACTTTCACTTTCTTTCAGCAAAAATTTTCCAGAAAATATTTAAGAAGTGGAATATGAATTGAGTTTTCAAAAGTAAGAGCAAAAGAAATTATTTCTTCCCAGAAAATCTAAAAGAGAAGAAGAAAGATTTATAAGCCTGAATTCCAAAATCCACATTTTATTTTTTGGTAATTGCTTGTCATTTCAGAAGGAAGGAAAGTCTGAGTTGAGATGCAGAGAAACATCTCTAAATCTGGGGGCAATATTTTCGTTTTTCTGATAAATTGATTTGAAATAAATTTTCATATATGCACACATATGTAATTCTATATACACATATATGGTATATATGGGTATTAAACACAATACAGGACAAATAATGCAAAGATATCTAACAGTGGATTTGTAGGTGTGGGTATGGGTTTAAATTTAGCTGTGCAGTAGCAATATTTATATTGGCTTATTGTCAGCGATGCTGTCTTGGTATTGGATTTGTCGTTAATAAAAGTCATGTGGAGATATACAGATTATCTATAGGCAATTTACCCCAAATACTTTTATAATAAAGGAACTAATAATCTAGGATGAATGAACAATTCCTACTGCATGTAAATGAGTATCCTACTTCCTCAGATACTCAATACTGATAAGAACTACACACGCAAAGTTTCTTTTTTTAAACAGATTCACGTATGACATCATTTAAGAACAAATCATGACATTCCCTTTCTCTCTTTTTCATCTAACTCCCAATATTACATATACACAAACAGAAACACACATATTACAGTTGATCCACATACATATAAATATAAGAAATTATAGCTAATAAACGTGTGTATGTACTAATATATTTGCCTTCAAAAACTGATTTGTAAACAGAACACAAAACAGACACTGCGTAGTTCTATGAATAAAGATGATGTACAACGACTGTTTGGCTCCCCTGAGATAGAAGAAGAAATTTCAAGTCATCAGTCAACAAGTGTTTATTAGTTCCCTGAGTTCTCTTACAAATGTAAGAAATAGAAAAGATCAATAATGCCATTTACCCAATCCCATGACAGTATCAAAAAAATTCTAAAAAATACATACTTCTGCTACATGGATTTTTTTTCCTAGTAAGTTACTCCATTTTTCCCCCCCCAAAGATCAATTTTACTTAAAAACTTTCCAAAGTGAACACATGTTTATTCATAGTGAGATCTGTTAAAATAATCTCAATTGTATGAATATTTTGTTCCAAGTAAAATGAGAAAAGGTGGAATTAAAGGCAGTTATTAGAAAAGATTCTGGAAAGCATGAATGGACTCTCCATTGGTAGACGTGGAAATGAAGGCTAAGGCAGAGGAATGAACTGCCTGCCAGAGCATTAAAGGTGTGTCCCAAGATAGGCACACAGCCCCTTAGCAAGGGCTGGGAGTCCCACAGAGACAAGGCATTTAATGAAATCTCTGTCCAGTCATTAGCTGACCACTAAGCTAATCAAGGAAGGATTTCATTGGCCATCCATTACCAAGAATACAGACTTAACAGATTAGTTCAGGAAAATCACTAAACAAGCAAACGGTATTAATAACAACAAGTATCAACAACACAAAAAACTGAGCATTGGAGGGTCTGGTTTACAGGGTGGCCACATTATTTGTGTCCAGTTTTCAACAAAAAATCATGAGAAATATAAAAAACCCAGGGAAGTGTATGGATCCTTCTTTAAAGAAAAACTAGGCTATTCACCAATGGAAAGGTGAAGGTCAGAAACTTTAAGGAGAGTGGAGAGACTCCTTTTATGTTAGGCAAGGTTTGAGCATGATTTAGATTCTTCATTTTTTATAGGAAACTGATGCAGGGCCTGTTGAGACACGGCCAAAATGAAAGCCCTAAGCAGTTGTTTACTTAGATTATCAGGCTATTTATTAGTCTGGAAATGTTCATTAAAAAGGGACATCTTGGAAATAAGGGATGTTCAAAGGGAAAAAATAATCTGCTGTCAGAATGCAGCGCCTTAACATTGTATATAACTTATTGTTGAAGGTGGTTTTGGCACTTCTGTATATTTTATTTTACCTGCTGTTACCTCTTATAAAACACAGATTGTATATAAAATTGACCTGAATCAGCATTTAGGGAATATACAATAAGTCAGCAAGAAAATTCACCAAACTGACACACTGTATCATATAAAAACATAAATTCCCAGATGAAATAAGGTTGCGAAGGAACCTCTTTTATCTTAGTTTTAATACATATTAAAGAAAATGTACAAGAAAGTCTTTTATAACAAGTGAAAATGTCAAATAACAAAGATTTTATTATAACTGCATTACATATGTGTGAAGTATCTATGATGTACTTTCTTTTTTCACTTGAAATTCCAGTTGGGAAGAGAAAAAAGAACTTCATTTGATTTGTCTTACAATGAGTGAAAAATATGGCTAACTCTAGTGATTCCAGATCTTTTAACTACTGGTTGCTTTGGATTCTCATAAAGTCTGAGTCCGTGAGTGTGTGTGTGTGTGTGTGTGTGTGTGTGTGTGTGTTTGTATACTAGATTCGATGTTGCTGCCCCTGAGGTTAAAACCTCTTTTGATTAGAAATGTTTTCACATGTGACTTCTTATGTCCTTGAAAAATCTGCGACAAATGTAATGGAATTTTGTAGCTCAAGATGAATAAATCTTCTTGTCCAAATATTTCACATCAAAAATGAGGAGTCCTAAATTATTTGAGCCATTTGATCCTAATCATTATCAGATACTGTCTTACTTGACACTAAAATCCATGTATTCTGAATCTCAGAGTTAATAAATAAAATCTTGATTCTATTATGGATATCTTGGTTGCAGGTCTTGAACCTTCATCTTCCTGACTTTGAAGCTCACATTATTTCCTCTATACTATGCTGTCTGATTTCTAACTCTCTACCCGTCATTGTCAAGTCAGGAAAGGGAAACCATACCAGTTATTTTAAAGAAAGAATTTAATATAGGAAGCTGTTTAAACATATGCTGGATACTCAACTGGGAAAACGGGTTACAGAGGTAACAGCAGGAAAAATCCACTCCTTAGGTTAAGGGAACAAAGCTGGGGTCCAGACCCCTGAGGAGGGAGCCTGAACCTTGCCTCAGAAGTCAGAACCTTGCTCTCAGATCTGTCTGTAAGGCTGGGTGCTGTCTGGCTAGTATTCACGTAGTTGAAAGGGTATCATGAGGTTCTTTGGAGGAGTCTAAAAAAATACTGGAAATTGGAGTCATCTGCTACTATAGGAGCTAACTACAGCTGCTGGGGCGAAGGACCACTGCTGGCTTGATGCTGACAGTAACAACAGGCAAACGGGTACAAGTCCATTCTTCCCCCTCTAGCCTTACGGTCTCTTTCTAGTGCCCTCTGTGGGGAGGACCTAATAGGAGACTAATCAGCAAAGGAGAAATGTGATTTGCAGAGTCCCAAAATCACAAGGTAGAATATTAAATGATAGGTTTGGAACTGAAAGACGATTGTTTTTATGATACCAACCATTTTTCTTTAATAATGACATTACCGGCACTCAGTAAACCTACTAAAATTATATAGTTCTGTTATCCCTTGGGATTTTTATAGGGTTTATTTGTAGAGTTAATAATCCAGTATTATCTTATCCTTGAACAGGTTTAAAACTTTACTCTTATGAATCTGTTTTATGTAGTTCAAATCTTTCATTCATATGCTTCCATAGTGTACTGATTATAAAATTATACATAATCATGATTAAAAGTATTAATTCTTTTAAAGAAAAAATCCTTTATTTAAACATGTTTGGGGAAATGAAATATCCTTGGATTTCTCAGTGATCACGGTAGACCCTAGCCTCAAGAGACACTTCATGAGAATCAGATCTGTAGCCTTTGTTAATTACTCTGATCTGAAAGGATGATACAACCTCTCTTATCTGCTAGAAAGGGCCAAATGGTTACAGAGCAGGCAAGGTCCCTAGGTGAAACCCCAATAAAAGGTTTTGCCCCCAATTCCAGTGTGTGCGCGGGTGTTTGTGTGTGTGTGTTTGTGTGTGTGTGTGTGGGGGGGGGAGTTTCCCCACATTTCCAAGCAATTCTCTGATACAAGCTGCGTGTCCTGCAATTCAAATTAATTGTGACAATATTTACCCGGAGTATCCAATTCTATGGGTTAAGGCTTCATCCTGCAACACTGCCATCTACTTCAGATGCTAATCACAAGTTCAGGTTGTTACCTGTGCTTTTGACCAAATGACTGTAAATCAGAGGTTCCCATGACCCTCTCCTTGGGTTCGATTACTTGCTGGAGTGGCTCACAGAACTCAGGAAACAAGTTTACTCACTAGATTACCAGTTTGTTACAGAGGATCTTAAAGAATGTGAATCAATAGCCAGATGAAGAAATGTATAGGGCAAGGTCCCAAACAAAGAAGCTTCTGTCCTCCTGGAGTTAGGGGCCTGTTAACAGTGACACGTAGTAGCAATCTGGTTCACCAACCTGGAAGCTCGCTGAGTCTTGTCCTTTTAGGTTTTAATGGAGGCTTCACTACATAGGCATACTTGATTAACTTACTGGCCATTGGCAATTGATTCAACATCTAGCCCTACTTCTCTCCCAGGAGGTGGGGTGGGGTGGGGATGAAAAGTTCCAACCCTCCAATCACATGGTTGCCTCTCCTGCAACCAGCCCTCTTCCTTGGGTTACCTAGATGCTTTCCAAAACTCACCTCATTAACATAACCAAAGACTCCTTTGTAGCTCTCACTACTTAGAAAATTCCTGTGGTTTAGGAGATCTGTACCAGAAGAGGCGATCAAATCTATCTTTCGTATTTTAAACCACAATATTACATCCAAGATGCCAGGAAGACTGGGGGTGGCTGTCTTTCTAGGTATTTACACGTCAGAAGGGATGTAGCCTAGAATTTGGAGACATTCTGGGTCATAAAAGATGGAGACACATAAGGCTGTCTGAATCCCACTAAGCTTTTATTTACATGCTGAAGGGCTGGAAGAAGGAAATGTCTCTTTTAGGAGGGGAGCGGAACAACTGCCTCCTTCCCCTTTATAAGCAGAGAAAGATATTTTTTTCTACTGACTCACCTGTGGGTCAGCTACTTGAGTAGGATGCTTGCCCTGGCTCTCATCACATCACCTTAGGGTTAAGGACTAGGGCAAGGGTGGCACCTGACACACTTAACCATTTACTATGAGGCATTCAAGAAGAAATCTTTCTCTGACCCAAAACATCTTATATACACATGTACAATAAAATTAATGAAGATGAACATTAAAAACTCAGCAATATGATTCAGTATGCAAAATCATTCATCATCTGACTTAATTATCTAAAACATTAAGCCTAGTATTCACTCAGATTTAATCTGTTACAGTTTGTTCATAAAATCCATACAGATAAAAAGGAAAATGCTTAACTGTAATGTTCTCTTTTATCTTTTGAGATTGCTCAATGTGATCCTGATATTTTGTAGGAATATTTTCCTTTTATTTTTCTTTTTCTTTAATATGAAATTATTCATTAGGTAACTGTGTAGGTATCTCAAGTGTTTGGAGAAGAAGATGTATACTCTTGGATGGTTTGGAAAAAAGGAAGCAGATGCATATAAAGAAGTGTGTGGGGGGAACAGGTGTGGCAGGATGTCACCAGCTTGTCAATCTAAGCAAGAGACATGCTTAAAATATTAGTAAATTTTTGCAGCTTTTTATGGGTTTATTTTTTTAATTAATTAAAATGATTCTGCTTTGTTTTTACCTTTCTCAAATCAGGTGCTATTTTTTTTTTTTTATCCAATGAATAGTTATTAAACTCTTACTATATTTCAGGATCTGTGCTAGGTACCAGACAAAGCAAGCAAAATCTCTTCTGTAGAGCAGGAAAATAAACGTGAAACACATAAATATGCCATATAGCAGTTCCTTACAAAGTTTTTGAAGGAGAAAATGGGATAAGGTGGTTAGAGAAGATAACTCTCTTGAAGGTACATTTGCAGAAGCTCTTGAAGGAAGTGAGGAGTGATATGGTTCTCTGGGAAGGAACCCTCCAGGTGGAGGGAACAGCATGTAGAAAAGCCCTGAGGTCTTTAGCTATTAGATAAGACATATGCATTCCTTGGATTTGTTTCTCATTTTTCCTCTTAGCTACAAGGCCACTCATCTATCTTGACTCTTTTTCTTGAAACACTTCTCAGGCTCCTTTTGGTGGCAGGATGACTGCAGTAAGTCCAGGGATGTGAGTATCCATGAACTTATCAACTTGGCATGGAGAATGTGATCCATAGAGTAGATCATATGCTCTATCCCTCAAGACCTAGGCAGAGGGGAGTAAATGAAGTGCAGGAACTGAAAGTAAGAGAGTGCATGGTGTCCCAGAGGGAAATCGGGGTAGAGTTTCCAAAAATAGGTAACAGATTCTGGGAAACCAAAGCCAATAACTATCCACTAAAACTCCCTTTAGAATTCTTATTTGTCCTCGAAATGTAGGAATGTGGAGGGAAATACGATGTATGATAGTAACTTCTAGTCAGAAGCAGTTTTCAAAATATGTTTTATATAAAAAGAACCTTCTGGTATAAAATCAGGTTTTTCAGATTCTACTTAGCATGTAATAAATAGTGAACCCAAGAAGACTTCCCATAACATGGCAGCAAAATGGGAACCTACTGGTATAAATGAGCTATTACACACAGTCTGTACTCAAGATGTACGTGGGACCCATCGACCCAGGTCACGTAAGCACTTGGTTACTTGTAGAGGCAGAGTGTAAGCATTATGCACAGTGGAAATTTCTTTTAATAATTTTCTACAATGTATATTGTATATATAGTACCTGCTTTAGAGACTAGAGAACTTTCCTATTGTACATTTTACCCTACAGACCTTCTGCTTCTCCTTTTATCTCTTTTCTCAATCATCAGTTAGATCAGTGAATAGAGTTAGACCTATCACACAGATCTTACCTGTGGGAATAAGGGGAGGAGCTTGCCAAATGACTTCCCCATAGCTCTCACCTTAGACTATTGTGGAAATTTTGCTCAGAATGAATAAGGCAGATAAGTGATTGAAAGATTTTTGTTGCTGTTGTTTTTGTAAAGTGCTTTGTAGGGGAGCCATTCTTTTCCCTCTTTTCCTTCCTCTGCAGGTAAAATAGGAACTTAAGGCCTCTAGGAAATGAGAGGGAGAGAGCTTCTGATTTTTTTTCAAGCCATGCTCATTTCTTTTTATAGAAGAAAATGTGATCAGCGATAAAGGGCTGGGAAAGAATGGAAAAACCACTATTGAATGGGGAGACGTCAGTGTGTCCCCCCACCTTGCCTCCCTTCATATCATTTCAAATTCACTGCCTGCCACACTTCCTGTGTGTTCTTTTCCTCAGCTCCAGTTACTTCTGTGGCATGAGGAGATGAGTCAGGCCAGCTCTGCCTCTGCAAAATAAGCTAGTATTACCCTGTGGGTGGCCAGGGACTAATGCATAAAACAATTGAGGCACCAAAAACAAGTAGAAAAATAATTGATGCAGTTGATGCAAGCCCAAGCTGTTTTTTTTCCAGTTCTGATTTACCAGGGATTAAGCTTATATTTTTGTCTCAAAACTTCTGTGTTTATTTTTAGAGAAAAAAAATGTAATTAGTCATCATTTTCATACACCTAACAATTTTGTGTGTGTTTTATAATTCTATTTTCAGTGATGGAGAGCCCTTAGTGTTGTAATATGTGGTAGTAGTAGTAGCAGCAGTGGCAGTAGTAGCAGTACTAGAAATCACTGTTAAGAGTTTAGTATGTCCCATATATTGTGGTATTTTATAGGCATAATTTTTATTTATTACAATAAATAAATAATAATCCTATGAAATCCTCCTAGTAACAATCCTATGAAATTTGAATATGCAAATCAAAATTCTTTCTAACTACATTAAATTGCATGTATTTCCTTGCCTACTGTTGTAGATACTAATCTACTGACACATAAAAGTGAGGGTATGGCTTTTGATTCAAGTAAATAGCAGTAAAAAATAAAGTAAGTAAAAGAATATTGGTATAAAGTCATCAGGAGTTATGTTCCAAAAATTGGAGGGTGGTTGTCAGAATTTAGTGGGAAATGAACTTGTGTGTGTGTGTATGTATGTATGGAGAGAGAGAGAGATTGAGAGGGAGAGAGAATAAAAGAATGAGATTTGGGTGGCAAAGGATTGAATATAGAGATGTGGAGGTCAAGATCTGAAAGAGGGTCAAAGGGGCAACAGTGAATTCAGTGGGAAAATGAAAGCTGGTAGGAGGGAAATGTTAACGTGAACTAGGACTGTAGTGTACTTTTTTTTTCCCTAAAATAATGGGTTTATTGAGATGTAATTCACATACCATAAAATCCACATGTTGTAGTGTATCTTTTAAATGATGGAAAGACATTCCTATTAGTTTATGTAGATTATATATAAAGAATGTGCACTTCTCTGTGAGTCTCTTAAATCAAACACTTATTGCTCCAATGACCTTATTTAAAAATTAATGAGGTTCTCGTGATAAAGGAATTGCTCAATTTGGGTAATGTCACAAGGAATTGAGAATGGGTTCTGAGTCCCTGTTGAAATGAAAGTAAAATGTCTGGGGATTATAATATTTAGTCTATTACTAGGAGAAAATGATTGCAAATAAAGTTATCTCTGGACCTGAGGTGGAATTGGGTGTGGCAAGGAGAGGGATCAAGGAGGGATTTTCACTGTGGTTTTTGTTTTTTTAAGAAGTAATTTAAGAAAGAATTAAATTAAACAAATAATGATTAAATAGCAACAGTATAGGACAAAACATTAAAAGAATAATTGGATATTCTGGTTTTATTCCAAAACAACGATAGAAACGGAAAATCAGAAAGCAAAAGTTTCACTAGCCATCTTTCACTGAACCCATCTGTATGATTACAGAGTTAAAAAACAGGGTGTTTTTTTTTTTTTTGAAGAAAGCAAAACAAAAGTGAACGCATATTTAATGCTAAAGATAGAAGGTCAAAGAAGGTTGTTTTGTTATTTTACCTGTTTCCATAAGAAATATTTGCAAGCAATAGTCTTTTTGTTTTTCTGATATACTTTGGGAATTGGCCAGGTCAAGGGAGAGAAAAATATGCTCCAACCTTCTTTTAAGGAAGGTTTTGTGTTTTTTTTTTTTGTTTTTTTTTGAAGGTTTTGTTTTGTTTTAACTGTTCCCCTCCTTCTTTCATTGAGATCTCCTTCAGTTCAGAGATGCTTGCAAAGAAATCATGTTTGCTGATTTTAAAAAATATTAAAATTTATATGTGAAAATAAATACAGTAATGAGCTTAAGCTTTGCTTTTTATAGTTTCTGCAAGATTTGATCACTCCTATGTGTTCTTCTTTTTTTTCAAAATAGAAAAAAAAAAATCCGTCATTTAAATGTTTAGCTTTCCAGTGCTGTTTCTGTATGTACAATTTTCATTAGGTTGTTATTTTTAATTAATTTTAATTTTTCCTTTTGTGAATTTAATCTATTTAATTAACAATTTTCTATATTTCTTATACTTCTAAAATAAATTTTATAATTTTATGTATTTCTTATACTTAACTTTTAAACCATGTATTACCTAACTTTTGTCCTTTTTAAGCTTATTTTTACCTCCCTGTAATTTATTTTTTAGCAAAATAGACACCGTGTTTGAGTTGGTAGGTCGACATAAGGTCATTATTAGACTATTCTTGTGTAATACAGCAGAACAATGTTTATATCTCATTTCTCATCAGTCGTTTTTTTTTCCTTTTGATTACCAAATTGGTTTAATAACTTAATTAGAAGCAGACTCTGAGTAATCCTGTGTGCCACTAGCTTGTTCACATTTGGTAAATAAGACAAATACTGCTATCTACATTTTCCAGATGGAAAACTATAGCTAAAACATTATCATTTTCTCTGCCAATCAAAACAAACAATTTTAAACAGCCTAGCTCCAAGACACCTTCTTTCAAAAAGCCACTCTTAATTCTCTAAACATGAAATTCATCACCCTGTGATTTTTCCTAGAACCACTGCTTACTCATTGCAAAATCAACAATATTCTGTCCTACATTATTAAATGCATGCACGTCTGTCTTGCTCCACTAGATTATAAATTTAATGAGGACAGAACTCATATTTCTTTTCACCTTGATATCTCTCAGACAGCTATCATCTGCCTCTTGTGTTGTAAGTACTCAGTAAATGTGTGTTAAATGAAATAATGTATAGACTCAGGATACAGAGGCTTAGTTCACCCAAGACCCAGTCTAGTGCTCTGTTCCCTAAAACCTCTCTATTCTTTGGACTTTTGGTAATGCCACCTAAAGTCAGTGTGGAATTTTTAAAAAGTGGATTACATTTTGAGACTTTGCACAACAATTCCTAACTGCATGATCTTGGGAGAGTGGTTTGATCATTCTGAAACTCAGTGTCTGTATCTATTAAAGAGGGGATATTTGCCTTCCCTCCCTTTCTTTATAATGATTTGTAAGTATGAACTAATGAATGTTATAAATTTGATATGTTTTAAAAACAAATTCTCCAGAGATTTAAACTATTATTATTTAATGACAAATAATTAGATCAAAATTTTTTTTAGATTTTTAATAATTTCACAGGAATCAGTAAAAAGGGCTGGGTTTTCTAGATATATCTATTCTATGGTATTTATACCCACACACCCAATTTTTAAAGTTATAGTCATGATTTATTGGATGCTAGACTGGCAAATATTGTAATATCTTTGTGAACAGGAAGAACTATGAATTAGATACCAAGGGCCAAGAATAATCATGATGAAATGAACCCTTCTCTTTTTATCCTTGTCTATGTCTGCTGGGGAGACCCTGGGGGTTGAAAGAGGAGCATCTCATGCACACATGCCTCTGGGTTTGGAGTGAAGTAGTTCTGGGAATAAGATAAAGTCTTTCTGATAGCCTCATTTTTTAATCATTCATGTACAGTTCCAGAGGGCTACTTCAAATTCAAAATGCTACCAAGAAGAAACTCTTACTGGGAATAATATCTTTCTCATTTAATGATGGGAGACAATGACTAAATGAAACAAAGAGGGACATTAGAATTCCAACAGAGATTAAGCTGTGCAAAAGAAAATGATGCTCATTAATTGCCATTGTCCAGTTCTGGTGGATGTGATTTGTCAGGTTGATCTGGCTGGTCACTCTTCCTGCTCACATGTTTGTGGATATTCCTTTTGTAACTTTATGGTGCGCAGTTGAGATAGGTTTTCCCAGATAGAAAAACACAACAACATTGAGGGTATCAGGTTGCTAGTTACAATTATGCACTGTCATGTTGGTAGAGTTAGCCTTATTGTGAAACATAATAATATTCAGCCTAGGGATTCAAGTCTATAAGCTTGTTACACAAAATCATAAATGTTAAAAGTTTTGTATTCTTTTTCTTTTTGCATTCTTTCTATGATAATCCCACACCTACCATCCCTTCTCTAGCCCCAACCATTACAACAGCACACTCAAGCAAATATATTTACTAGATGGAAGCCATGTATGCAGAAGGGAAAAGGAGAAAAATCTCATCAACGTGTTGCCATACATTCCCTCTGTAAAAGGTGCAGTGAAGAGATTGATAAATCTGCACTATGTGCTGCTCTGCAGAAATAATTCCTTGTTTCTTACGTTTCTCACTGGAATATTCTAGTATTCCATTTTGAAGAAAATGAATTGAAGATTTGTCTTTTTAGGAAGTCATTTCTAAGGGTGCCAGACCCTATTTCTTTAGTCCTTCAACAATCACCATTCTTATTTCCTGAACTTGTCATCCAGTTCCTCTCCTCCAGTTAATCCTCTCATTCTTTTCTACATCCTCCTTGGTATGGTGAGAAACTACAAATTTCTTACCAGTCTGGAATTTCATTTAATTTAGGAAAAATGTCTGTCCTTTTGGAGTCATTACAAAAGGCATGGTCCAATATTCCCTCTATTCATGGGGCCAGCGCCTGCGTCTTTTTACCCTGACCTTAATTATGATAAAACATGTGCTATGGACTGAATGGTGTGACCCCCTTGCCCAAATTCATGTGTTAAAGCCTTAACACCCAACATTATAGTATTTGGAGATGGGCCATTGGGAGATAATTAGGCTTAGTTGAGGTCAAGGGGGTGGCACCTTCATGATGGGATTGGTGCCCTTCTAAGGAGAGACACCAGAGAGCTTGCTCTCTGTCCCTCTATCCACATGCACACACTGAGGAAAGTTATGTGAACATTGTGAGAAAGGGGTATCTGTAAGTCAGGAAGAGAACCCTCACTAGACCCTGAGCATGCTGGCACCCTGACCTCAGACTTCCAGTCTTCAGAGCTGTGAGAAAATAAATTTCTGTTGCCGAAGACACTCCATGGTAATTTATTATGGCAATCCATGCAGACTCTCCAGTGCTCAATACCTTAATATGTTAAGTAGTTTTACATAATTTTCAAATTCTAGCTTTAAATAAAGCACTGAAATGCATAGATACATTAATATTTTGCCATTAATAATTTTTTAAATGAGATGTATACATGTCCTTATTAAATGCATTTTGTATTAAGCTGTAGTAATTCAAAGTATTAAAAGTCAATATTTAAGATAGTGAAACACTTTTGATTCTTTTATCTATTTTGCATTCACTTTCTCACAAGTCACATTTAATGTGATCCTTTTAACTAGATAAAATTTTTTCTTCCAAATCTTATTTTAATATTAAACAAATGCCCATTATAAAAATCTTTTGATTATTCCAAGATACACACTAATTAAAAAATATTTATTTTATGGTAGAAACTGTGATATTAACTTGAATGCTAATACTCCCAGTCAAATGAAAATTTTTATTTGAAAACATAAGTATTTATTTAAAAATTTTAAATTTGTGGTGTCTTAAGGCTGCTCTCATTATTTTTATTTCTGCATTTTGTTGCTACTCTCACTTAAATAGGATCTTATGTATCAAATACTACATTCAAGTATAAGTAATTTAAAAGTGATAAGCAAATCAGCACACTAGATTGGGCAATCCTGACGTTCTGTAGCATAACATAATGACTTGAATTCATAGAACTTTAAAAAAGATTAATAAGTGATTGCAATATTGCTTCATGAGTATAATTCAATACAAGTTTATTTTATACTCCTGCAATAGACTGAAACAGCCAGAATAATGTTTGACCACATATCTGTGCACTGGGGGCCAGCTAAGTTGACACATAAAACTAGCCATCACAATATGTCTGCTTTCCATTAATCATCACAACTGACGCTTCAGATTGTATATGATTGCATAATATGGTAATTGGTGATATGGGGGACTGCAAAATGAAACAGTCGCTGTAGGTTGGTGTATCTGGTGAGGGAGTCATTGATATGCGCAATTTTTAAGTTCAAAATTACCAAATGGAAGAATAAGAATTCACCCCTCATCCGTGTGACAGCCAAGTTCATTCTCTAACCACAGGATACTTTGTCTCTCATATCACATCACTTCAGGCAATTCACTGCTGCACTTAATAAAGTGAAACTTGCCCAACTTTGTAAATATCAAAGGAAGATGCAGCTTACTAGACTGCATAGTATCTCTTCCGACCCCTCTACTTCAATGAGGCAGAATTCTGGGGACATATGAGAAATAGAGCCACTAGAAAACTCACAAAGCTTGGTGAGACCTCTCTGAACAAGCCAGGGTCTGGATTCAGTTGGGTGCCTGTGACATGGGAAATGTATAGTATAAAAATACCACACAATTCTGTCTCCCAAGTGGCACAGGAGTCTAATAATTTAAGTTTTTCTAGCATCTCTCCCGCCCTCCCTACTAAAAAAGGTTTTGACTTAGGTTGGGAGAGCCTGAGAGCCAGAAACTAAACCGGGTGCTCAGGAAATGTATAAAAGTTCCTGAAACAATGACTAGGAAGGAACCCTCTGACCCATGACAAGTAGAAAAGATGGATAATTTTTAAGGCATATTGAATCATGGAAAATGTTAGGTGAGAGGAAGTTGATGAAAGAAAGGAAAAATTGCCATCATTTTATTGTTTAAAATGATGATTGGCTGTAGTGTTTTCATTGACTCTATTGAAAAGTACATATTTTTAATATGCATGTTAACGTACTCTTTTAATGGGCCCATGTTGTATAGTCAACATATTCATGCTTTCATTTTTAAAGCCAAAAACTCACAAAGGAATCTGTGTTTAAGGTACTAATATCAGAATAGATATCTGACAGAATTCTGGAAGACATTTACTCTATTTGTCGTTGTGAAGATCTGATCATAATTATGTTATAATACATATTCTGTAATGGAATTTCCACTCTATTATTATGTCTGAAAGGACAGTACTTAATATTTCAGTACAAAAGAGTATTATAAAAGTTTTATTGTCAGGGTACTATTGAAAATCTAGTAAATAATTTCTCAGAATGTATGGACACTTGGAACCTAGGTGTAAGAATTTTAGTTGATAACTGAACAATTTCTATTTTCATAATTTCCAAACAGAACACATCTCCAGAAGGCATATTCCAATTGGATAGCAAAAGTCCCTTGTTAAGAGAGACCATAAGGAAACACTATATTTTAAACAGTTTTGCATAAGACCACATGCAACTTCTGAAATTGCTGTATGTTATAGAAACAATTCCAAAATGAGAAAAAGACAGTTATATGTTAAAACATAGAGAGTCTTTAGTAATTATTGATAAAAGAGGGATATAGGATGGAAATTAGGCCAGGCATAGTTTTACTCACCATCAATTTATACACCCATTTCAATGAAATTTATATTAAGAGTAACAGGTGCTTTTGTGAATTATATTTATTTTCTGTATAGAAGTATTAGCAAGTGGAATGAAATCCGATTTTAAAAAGAAACAACAGGGCTTCCCTGGTGGCACAGTGGTTGAGGGTCCGCCTGCAGATGCAGGGGACGCGGGTTCGTGCCCCGGTCCGGGAAGATCCCACATGCCGCGGAGCGGCTGGGCCCGTGAGCCATGGCCACTGAGCCTGCGCGTCCGGAGCCTGTGCTCCGCAGAGGCCACAACAGTGAGAGGCCTGCATACCGCAAAAAAAAAAAAAAAAAAAGAAAAAGAAACAACCACTATTATTTTTCAAAGGATGATTTTTTATAATACAGCCATTAATTCAAAACAGTGGGGTGACATTACATTAGGGCAATAGAAAGTCGCATTCCTCTATTCAGGCTGCAGTATGGCTAATGCACTTTGTTCTGTCATTTGACAAGCTGTTTATTTTATTTTATTGGCCGCATCGTGGAATGTGGAATCTTATTTCCCTGATCAGGGGTCGAACCTGGGCCCTCTGCAGCGGAAGCACAGAGTCCTAAACACTGGACCGCCAGGGAAATCCCTGTTTTTCCATTTGAAATGATCCAAAAATGCCATTTATGAAGGAAGAAGAGGAAGTAGAAGAGTGTGTTGAGATACAGCTGTGTCTTCTTTGGCCCAAAGAAAAAACTTTGTGTGATCCAGAATCCTTATGAATTTCCTGCCTACTCATTCCTAAACTTCAAGAAATTCGAACTCATCTTTTACATTAAACATTAACAAAGAAAATCATATTATTTCGCTCACATTTATGACTTTTGATCACATTTATGACTTTTGATCCAACTTGGCCTTTGATGTGTGTGATCTCTATATCTATCCTTTAATTATCCCTTTTTCCTTTTCCCAGATTAAATATTTTCTATACTTTGATGACTAAGTTCAAGTCATCTCTCCATTATTCATTCTCAGAAGTATAAGTACTTCTCAAAAGCAATGTCATCTTTTGTCTTATGCTTTAAAAAAAGTTGTGAGTATGGGCTTCAAACCCTGTTTTTCTTTCCTTTCTTATGACAGGCCTTCTAAGCATAGACTGTTTCCCTATACTGCCCTCAGCATGGGCTTGAGTAACAGTTTCCCACTCCACTGGCCCTTGCCTGCCACTCATCAGGCCATCCTGCCGCCCTGTGCAAAATCCTCATCCAAAGAATCACTCACAGGTGCTCTCAGACCAGCCCAGTCAGGTACCACATGGCATCTGTCAGACATTGCTTTTGTTACCTATGCTGGGAAATGTCTGCCCACCAGGCATCTCTGCCTCTCATGGGCACCAGTACCATAGCCACTTGTGTGCACTGTTGCTTTGGCAATGTGTCAGCACAATTGCCGGGCACTTCTGATGCTTTCATTTAATACCACCGTGTCTGCCAAGCCTTGCTGACATCACCTGCCCACCACAACAGTGGACCACCTGGCCCTGTGGCTTCTGCCATCTCTTTCCAAGAGCTGCTGGAAAAGAATGCTCAGAATTTAAACCTGTAAAGTGGTCTGTGATAACATGGGGGACAATGAACCCCACTTCATCTCTTCATATTATACTCTGACAAAGGGGTCTTAAAGGACCATCCTGTTTCTTACTGAGATTTACTGAAGTGTGTTTATTTCTTACTCAAAGCCCTGTTTTTGCCTAAGACCTAAAGAGGAGTCCTTGGGAGTTTGGAGATGCTCAGATTTGAATGACAAGTCTGACAATGATGATTTTTTTGTATGAAGTGTAATGAAAAAAGAATAAATAAATTCATTAATGGTTGCTTTGGGCCAGGTTGCCTCATAGACCCTGAAACAAGGATTTGTGAGCAAATAATGTATTAAGTGTTCATGAGAGAAAACAATAAGAGAATGCAGAAAGCAGAACCTAGACGGGGGTGGGGTGGGGGGAGGCCAAACAAAGGCCTAATTTAGGTAAAAATCTCAGCTCCAGTCTGATCCCTAGGGGAGCTCTAATGTGCAAATTAGGCTTCATCAGCCTTTCTTCTCAGAGGAGCTGGGCTTTCATACTTTCCATCCAGTCATTGGCGGAGGCTGCCCCAGCATGGGCATGAGAGAGTGGACTCCCAGGCACTTTTAGCTGCCTGAGTAGGTAAAGTGGCTCCAGCAGGCCAGGGCAGCCATTTGAGGGCAGTCATAGATGCTGGTCATTAGAAGCAAAAAATCCCAAGGCACATAAAATTCAGGGCAGGTGTGCACAGAAAGGGTTAACGGTATCCCTGGGCATCATGGAGGCAGAATACTGACTGGTCCACTGTGCTCATCATTTCGTAGGTGGCTGTATTGGTTTCCTAATATGAGAACAAAACAATCTTGTAACTAACAGAGCCCAAAAAGGCCAAAGCTGTTAGAGTTTCACATGCATTAGAGTTTAAAAAAGACTTTTTTTTCCCATTTTTTTGCAAACTAAACTTGGCTTAAAGGATTCTCTAAGATTTATTTCATAAAGTCATCTATTTTTGAAACTGAAGGAACCTTAGTGACTATGGACAACCTCCCACTGGCTTGAGATTTCTTCTCCTGCAAATATCTTAGACAATATCTAGGTAAGTTAAAATGTTAACTTTGAGGTGTTAAATAAATCACTAATAGGACAGTTATAGCAGATGCCTTTGTTAGTATCTTTTAGATAATTTTTGTAATAGTTATTTAACTTGCAAAATATTTCAAACATATAGAAAGAACAGGGAATAATATAACAGATACACATGCTCTCATTATTAGTTTATATAGACAAAAGTATTTGATTAAAATTGGTTGAGCTGTGTTTTCTGTATCAAAAAAGAAAATGCTACAAATTCACCTAAAGTGTCAGACTCCATTTTCACCAATCCTCCCAGTAATTACTTCTCCAGAAAGAATCAATCTCTGAAGAAATCATGTATTATTCCTTAGCTTTTTTGTGTGTAATTTTGCTATATTGTATGTAGAGATAGACACACATGAGTATTATCACACTGCATGTATGCATTTGCTGCTAACTTGTTTCACTCAACATTTTTTTAGATTTATTCTTTTGATATTTTTACATCGAATTTATTCGTTTGGGCAGTATACAGTATGGCTGAGTGTTTCATAACATTTCCTGAGTAAGGTACAAAGTTATGTTGTATACCTATTTTATTGTTAATCAAAACAGTGCCATTAGGGCTTCCGTGGTGGCGCAGTAGTTGAGAGTCTGCCTGCCGATGCAGGGGATACGGGTTTGTGCCCCGGTCCGGGAGGATCCCACATGCCGCGTAACGGCTGGGCCCGTGAGCCATGGACACTGAGCCTGCGCGTCCGGAGCCTGTTGCTCCCAACGGGAGAGGCCACAACAGTGAGAGGCCCACGTACTGCAAAAAAAAACCAGTGCCATTTGAATTTTATGCCTGCTATGTACCATAATAAAGTTTTCCCATAGCAGATGTGGCTTTGCTAGGCTGTACTGTATGCATATTTCCACCTTTCTAGGTTTATTTTTTATAGGTGTGTTTTTTAAAAACCTCACTCACAAAAATAATTTATGAATTCTCTCAAAAACATCATAACATTTATTTTAAAGCAATTTATTACTAATGAACCTGAAGCATCATCCTTAAGATAATGGACAAGTATGATTTGGTGATAATCCCCACCTCCAGAGGGTTAGTGGATAGTTATTTCTCCCATTTTGCAGATGAGAAGGCTGAGGCTCATAGAAATTAGATCATTTGTGTAAGACCAGAGAGCTTGGTTCCAGGTTCAGTGAATTCACACCTGGTACATACAGCTTAATACAGTCTGATGGCATTTCATTTGGGGGAATTATGTTACAACAAACCTTGTTGATATCCATTCAAAGTATGCATAGGGTATTCAGTTTTCCCTCCAACCTCTCATATTACATCAGCAACCTTGACCCTAGTATGGGATTCAACTGGAACTCTTTGATTTTGTCATCTTTCTTGTTCTCTGTTCCACACAGGGTAAGTCATTTTGCTGAGACAGGATTTAAAAACAGCCACATTACAGCCTATCTAGAGACAATACAGTGTGGCATCCAGACTCCAGATTCAATTCTGAGCTGTGCCATTATTATTAATATGATCATATACAAATTACTTAATTTTAATTTCCTCATCTATAAAATAGGGGTTATAATAGCACCAGCTTAACAGAGTTGTTGTGATGATTAAATGAATAACAGAGTGCCAGGGAGGAGTGCCTGTCATTCAGGAGGCGTTATATGCTTGTTTCATATTACTATTATTCCAATTTGGGAATATGGTGATTAGGTGGCACATATTCAGCCATAGGTTCCCCAGACGGTGATGCCCGTCTGGACTCTCCAGTTGGTACACCAGGATCATGTTTACAAAAGGGCAGTCAAGCCTTCCCCAAAAGCTTCTTCTTCATGAACTTTTCTTTAACATTTGATTGAAGTATAGTTGATTTACAGTGTGTGTTAATTTCTGCTATACAGCAAAGTGATTCATTTCTACATATATGTATATATTCTTTTTCATGTTCTTTTCCATTACGGTTTATCACAGGATATCGAATATAGTTCCCTGTGCTGTACAGTAGGGCCTTGTTGTTTATCCATCCTACATATACTAGTTTGCATCTGCTAATCTCAGACTCCCACTCCTTCCCTTCCTGCCCCCCCCTTGGCAACCACAAGTCTGTTCTCTAGGTCTGTGAGTCTCGTTCTGTTTGTAGATAAGTTCATCTGTGTCGTATTTTAGATTCCACATATAAGTGATATCATATGGTGTTTGTCTTTTTCTGTCCAGCTTATTTCACTTAGTATGATAATCTCTAGGTCCATCCATGTTACTGCAAATGGCATTATCTCATTCTTTTTTATGGCTGAGTAATATGCCATTTTGTATATGTGTGTGTGTGTGTGTGTGTGTGTGTGTGTGTGTGTAAATATATGTATATCTGAAACATCTTCTTTATCCAATAATCTGTCAATGGACATTTACGTTGTTTCCATGTCTTGGCTATTGGAAATATTGCTGCTATGAACATAGGGGTGCATGTATCTTTTTGAATTATAGTTTTGTCTGGATATATGCCCAGGAGTGGGATTGCTGGATACTATGGCAACTCTTTTTAGTTTGAGGAACCTCCATACTGTTCTTCATAGTGGCTGCACCAATTTACAGTCCCACCAACGGTGTAAGAGGGTTCCCTTTTCTCCACACCCTCTTTCATGGACTTTTTTTAAGCAAACAAGTGGTAGGATTGAGTATGACATTTATGACACAAGAGTATGAACAATATAGAGTTTTTCAAACAGTCACTCCAAGTGCAAGTAATATCTAGTAAACACACATAGGAGTCAGGAACGACTGCAGTGTGGTTCTGCTACAAGGGAACCAGTGAAACGATTAACATGATAGGGCTGTTATAATGTCTGCCTATTACGTGACAATCTCTGTGAGGCATGGATTAAAGCGACTGATGAATTTCCAGGGAAATGCAGATGGAATCTCATTTTCATGTATTGTTTAATAATAAAGATAATGATAAAACACACATCTAACCATGTATCCCTGCAAACTTTCCTTTCTTCACATACAAGCCTCTGTGCCCACTTCCTCATTTCTTGTTCACCACCCAATCCCCTGCGATTTGGTTTCTTTCTTTCTTTTTTTTTTTGTAGAAAGGCTTTTTTTAAAAAAAAATATTTATTTATTTATTTATTTGTGCTGGGTCTTATTTGCAGCAGGCGGCTCCTTAGTTGCAGCTCTTTCTTTAGGGCTCTTTTTTGTTAAAACATGAAACAAAACAACTCTGAGAGCATTAACATCTAAACTGCACTGACTGATCACTTGAGTAATTGATTTTAGTTGTAATGAAGAGATAGCCATCACACAGTTAAAACAATGAGCCATTTCTGTCCTCATTTACTTGCGCTTTTGGTGGCATTAAACACAGCTGGGCATTCTCATTGGTAGGGTTCTCTGGCCGCCCATTTTATCTTATCTGAGATTTCATCTTCATCTGCCTAACAAAGTATTCTGTTCACTCCCATTTTTATTATCCCTTCACTTATCATAATAACTTCAGTGACTTCATCTACCTCCATAATTTAAATGCCATTTATATGCTGATAACTTTGAAATAGATGTTTTCAGTCTCAGTTTCTCTGATGGAACAGAGACCAATGTGAGCTTGTCTGGGAAATACAAATTGAGCTTTACGTATGTTGGTAAGTCCTAAAAATTTTAATTGAAGAAATAATCATTGGGTGGGGCTAATGGCGGACTCCAGGTGGGCTCATGCTGCGGGGGTGCTTCCCTGAGCTTCTGCTGCCAGTGTCCTTGTCCCTGTGGTGGGCCACGGCTGCTCCCCCCCCCCCCCCGCAGGAGACCCTCCAACACTAGCAGATGCTGATAGGAAAAAAAAAAAATTACTGGTGACAAGGTGGATACATGGAAACTGATTAGGAGTCCGGCGGCCAGGCAAGGGTTACCTGTGTCTTCTGATTGGGGTCTCAACGAAGGTGCAATCGAGGTGCCCTCCCGACTGTGGCTCCACGGTTCGAAGAGTCCACTCCCAGACTCACGGAGATGGCTGGCCCCAGCTTCGTGCTGGCTATTGACGGGAGGCACCTTCGGCGCCTAGTGAGCCGTCAGCTCCTGGAGGCCACCAGCCTTTCCTGAAGGCAGCCCACAGTTACTGGCCACACGGTCTTTCCCCACACGGCCACCGCTTCTTTAAGCCCCCCAAGATTTTCTAGAGCAGTCTGCTAGCAAGATGGAGTCTGAGGTGAAGTATTAGCACTGAGCAGCGTCCATCACTTTGCTACAGCCCACGGTTAATAAGCAAGCCAAGCGGCCACCAAGCACTCCCTCGGGTGTGGCTGGCCTGGCGCCTCACAGAGAACGCTGCCTGCGCAGAGGCTGGGCTCTCGGAAGAGACGCCACACCCCGCGCGCCCGGAAGCTGCCTTCCCCGGAAGTGCTGCGTCCACTTCCTGGACTTGAACCTTGAGGAGCAGTAGGTCAGCGGGGGCCCGTGGGTGCTGCTCTTCTCGGGCGTCGCCTGCTGGTGGCCCTTCAGCCTCGGCCGCCACAGCACCACAGCCTCGGCCATCACAGCTTTGGTCACAGCCTCGGCCGGCCCCGGGGAAGGCTTTTTTAGTTCGGCTCCGAGGTGGAGCGGAGATGCTCCTGAGATGACGGACCGGGACTGCTGGGGAGTGTCCCCCGCCCGCAGACTGAGCCGCAGACAGGGACACGGTGCGAGCCGAGGACACCCGGCTCCTCTCAGGGCTCAGCGCCTGCCTGCCTCCCACTCCCAACGTGCCGCAGGCTGAGACCCGCGCTCCTGGCCAGGACTTCCGGCCGCTCACACAGCCGCAGCGCCTGGGCCGAAGGTGCTCACACCAAGGTAGGAAAACAAAATCCGTTTTCATTTCTTAAAGAGTTGAAAATTGCGTTCCAAAACTTGGCAGGCATTAAAAGGATGAGTAAACTTACAGGTGTAAATGCAAACCGTTTTCCAATTCAAGGCAAGTAAGTGCCCACAGGGTTCTGGCGGGAAAACCTCTGGTGGGAAAGGAAACTGGGTCCTAAGGCTCAGGTTTAAGGGCGGTCATGGGATTCCACAAGGGAGTGAACACCAGGAACCTGAGAAGTCCCTTTAGAGTCACAGCATATAGCATAGTGTTTCCCCAGCTTTATTGAGGTATACTTGTCGAATAAAAATTGCATGTATTTAAGGTGTACAATATGACGCTTTGATACAGGTATATGTTGTGAAAGTGTTACCATAATCAAGCTAATTAACGTAACATGTCCATCACGTCACAGAGTTATGTTTGTGTGTGTGTGTTGGGGGTACAAACACTGAAGATCAACTTAGGAAATTTCAAGTGTACAATACGGGATTATTAACTATAGTCAATATATTTCTTGATCTGTTCTTTTTTAGCTTTAAAATTAAGGCTACTGCATTAGTTACATTGACTTCCCACAGTATTGAAGAAACAAATGAATGAATGACATTTGGTGTAAACAATCAGATTTCTTGACCTCTCTCTTTTTAAAATTAAAACGAATGATCCCAATTTAGGGAATAAAAATATGACCTTCTAGATAAATTAAGTGACACACTGGTTTCCTCATATAATATGCCAACATTAATTTGTGTAAATAGAAATAAATGGAGTAACTGGAAATAATGATTGACTTAGGTGCCATTATAAAAGAAACACTATTCCTCTTGTCTTTCACACAGATGAATAAATGTAAATATATAATTTGTAATCAATAGAGTCAGTAGAGTCAAATAAGGAAAAGCTGAAGCTTTATATAGATTCACTGAAAAATAAAGAATTAGGTAATGTAAAAAAGAAAAGAAATAATTATTTCTGGTTTGTCTTTGTGTGTTTCCCAGTGCTACACGTACTACATACTTCTGATGTTAAGGATTTAGAAAGTACTTGATACATATTAAATGAATGAATGTCCTAAATTCTTATAAAAAGCAAAAGCAGCTCCTCTATTTGCCTGTTTGAATTACTAGTATAAATGTATTAATGCTAAGTATAAGTTTTAAGGAAAAACATTTCCTCATAAATTGAAAACTTTCATCATTTTTTATAAAATTCAGCAGGAGAGCTCTGCGTGGTCCTGAAGAACACACCATGTGTTCCCAACAAGTTCTCAGAACTGCAATTCATTATCCAGCTGTTCTGTGGTTTACGTAAATTACTTTTCCTGGAAGAACTTACAGCTATAATCAGTCACTCACTCAAACGATCAGTTAGTGAGGTTGATCAACAACGTAAAGTCAATATTCCCCAACATTCTCTCTTTCCATTACTGATCTGTGATGTAGAAGTGATTTCATGTTTGTTGTGCCTTGTTCTTGCTATTTTAAGATATAGCCTTAACTGACATTACAAAGACTATATAAGATCTAAGTTTCTAGGGAATAGAGAAATTATATTGATAATTAAATAAATTATGTGTTTTAAGATGGTTTGGCTCCAGTAAGTTATGAACTCATGGGATTCCAGTGATAATTACATCAATTTGGTGATAATGATATGTTAAGTGATTTCTCAGGTTTTTTTCCCCTACTAATTCCTAACAATAAGCCCGTGAAATAGGTATTATTATTCCTGTTTTGGAAGTGAGGAAACCACACAAGGAGTCTTGAGAAAGGATGGATAGAGCCAAGGCAGAGTGTGTAGGTAGTGATGCTAGTGGGGAAGGAGAGAAGAACCAGAATAAACTGGTTTCTGGGACATCGGAGGATTAAAGAGCTTCTTGAGAGAAGAACTGGTCGATAAAGTCAAGCATGGAGAGAAATTATGTTAGGTGATATGGGGAAGTGGTAATTAGATTTGGGAGTTAGAGAGTTTTGGTGAACTTGGTAAAAACCACTTTAGTGCAGAGGCAGAGAAGGGGACCAGAGTGCTCAAGGTGGAGGAATGAGTGGGAGGTGAGGAGCTGGCCAGGAAATGTACATCATCTGGGGAAACTCCATGCAAAGGGAAGACATGAGGCAAAATAATTACTCAAGGAAGAGGATTTTTGTTGTGGTTGTCATTGTTATTTTGCCTTTTTTAAATTTTTTGGTTCGTTTAGAAGGTGATATTGGCTAGGAAACTTATGAGATGATCACAAGCAGAAACCAGGAGAGAGGGCTAACTGAAGACCCAATAAGTAGGTGTGATGATGGAGAAGGATGGTAAGGTGGTGGGAAGGTACTGAAGCCTAGATGCAGTGCTCAGTTTCAGTCAGGAGTAACAAGCAAATGATAGAATGTCAGGGGAAGATTGAGATAAATCTTTTAACAAGTAGGTCGAGGGTAAATTGCAAAGTTAACTTCTCTTAGGGACAAAACAGAAGGCCCACTCCCCTGGGACCCCATGTCCCCAAGGCTTAGAGTCTGATGAATCTGATCAGACCTTCAGCAAATGAGGTTGTTAGGGGCTCTGCGACAGGATATTTCAGATAATCAGGGAAGGTTTCAAGCTAGTTAGGTGCACACATGGCAAGCAAGTTGTGCCGGAGAGGGTTAACCAGTAGTTCTGGATTGCTGAAAACCTGCCCTTTGCAAAGAAAGGCTTTTCTCTAGGACTGGCCCCTGGCTGTCCCCTGAGAGATAAGTTTTGAGCCCTTGGAATATGCTGCCTGAGAAGAGTGTTTTCATGTGACCAGATGAGTTTATCCTAAACAATGTGATTTATGGTGTGCACCGGTTTTTGCTCTCAGGGACTGAGGTTTGAGTATCTGAGGCCAGTCATGTGGGCGCTGCCTGCACCCCCAATAAAAATCCTAGACACGGAGGTCTGCGTGAGCTTCCCTTGTTTGGTAACTCTTCAACTATGTTGTTCAAACATCCCTTCTGGGAAAAGTACTACTCATACTATTCCACTGTGAAAGGCCACCTGGAAGTTTGCTCCTGGCTTCTCCTAGACTTCACCCCATGGGCCTTTTTGCTTTGCTAATTTTAATCTCTGTCCTTTCACTATAATAAAAAAAATGTGATCATGAGTACAATAGCTATCCTGAGTCCTGTGAGTTCTTCTAGCAAATCATCAAATCTGAAGGTGGCTTTGGGGATCCTGGCCCCAGTGTTATAACGCCCCAGTCAGGGTTATTTACTACTTTTTAGAATGTGTCTGTCCTTATAGTTTAGTCAGTCATTTATTTACTATTTATTTATGCATGGGGTACCCATTGTGGTCCAGGCACTGCACTGGGCACAGAACATATAGTGGTGAGACTCTGTCTACAGGGTAGCCTCACAGAGCTTGGAAGAACTATAGAGCAAACTAACAATCTCAGGTATGACAAGTGCTAAATAGTAAGTACAAATTCACCAAGAGACAGGCTGGCTGGGGGAGTGGGGGTCAATGTATATAGATGGTGTGGTCTCCATAAAAAGAGATGCTTTCTGGAAGGGTCATAAAAAGATCCAGATAGAAGAAAAGCAGATGTAAAGGCCTTGATGGTGGGAATAAGTTTAGTATATTCTCTTGAATAGAGAAAAAACAGACAGACTGGAGAATAAATGAATGAGAGGCAAGTTGGTAAGAATTGAAATCAGAGCTTGGAGAATATGATGTATCACCTAAAAATATATTTTTTTTCTCAATATTCTGTGTTCACATGGATAATCTCTCTGACTTTGACATCTGGAAAGTTTTTACTTTAACTTTGTCTTTATCCTCATATATATTTTACTTGATGTTTTGATTTGATATAATAATTATTAATCATTGCTACCGTGTTAACCAATTGTATTTGTATTTGAACTAAAAACACATGGAGAGTATAATGTTTTTGGACATATGTCTTAATCTTTATATTTTCTACTGTAGCAAAGATGATTTGAATTTGTAATTTAGTTTTCCCTAGAATTATAATAATAATTCTCAAAATCTCTAGGGTACATATTTCGTATCCAATTGAAAACAATTAAGGGATATATAAATAGGATATAAGAAATCATCTAGAAGCTTTTCACATTGAATTACCATCTTGTTTAAATACTTCTTGATATAGACACTCATTAATGACATTCCTCTTTCCTTGAGCACCTGTTCCTGGTAAAAACAAGGGCTATATTGATTTGCTGTAATTTATCTTCTGCCAGGATTTTTGTCTTGACAGTGTGAGAAGATTAATTGGAATTAATGGCATTTGCACAGCTAATTAAAGTCACTCTTCCTAAAGTCAGATCAATTCCTTTAATCAGAGGAGTGACAAAGCTTTGCTTGCTTGTTATAGTCTGCATGTAGATGTTGCCTGGATGAATAAGAATCGTTGCAAGCATTAGGCATAGAATACAGTAACAACTTGGATTGCCAGGAATTTCTCTGGCATTTATAGAATATCGCTATGCCACTTACATATACACTAGGAATGTTTTGAATTAAATGCAATTCAACAAAATTAATTTACATATTTTATTTATAGTTTATTATGGAGCTTCTTACAGTGGTTGGCATCCACAGGCATAAATCCCCAGGGTAATTCCTAGCCAGATTCACATAATGCAGGAGGAAGCAGAGGGTTAGTAATTATTGGGTTAATTCAGGCATCAAATTGATGTTTTCTTTATCTGATTTTATAAAATTCTACCAACTCCTTTCTCCACATGGACGACATATTTATAGGAAATGTGTTCATCAAGGACTGAATAATTCAGACAAAAAGAGGACATATTTCTGAGGGAAGGTTTAGAGAGATGCACCAACATTTTTGTCTTGTTCAGTGTCAATGCAACAGTGAGATAGCAGCAAACATGGGAGTAGAGTGAGGGGACAGGCAAGCTGCACGTTCTCTTCCTCTGCTTTGTAATATGAATTATCTTTGGTCTGTGATGGTGTAAACATCAAACATTCATCACCTGTCCATGGCTCTGTTTTTGTATTGGATACTTCTTAGACACAGCTTATGTTCTTAGCCTGGCCACTGAGGCCAGTCATATCTCTAAGGTTCCCCATAGGGTTCCACATCTTTACACTAAGCACCTTGCCTCAAATATGTAGAGATCCTAATGTTTCCCTTCCAGAAGTTTATATGACTCTGACAAAGAGCTGATGCACTCACGTATGTGCGACTCCAAAATTCGGGGAACTACTGCCTCATGGATCAGCTCTTAAACAACAGGTGAGAAGAAGTGACACATAAATCTGTAACACATTCTCTAGGCTCTTAAGAGGCCCTGTTA
Organism: Globicephala melas; assembly: GCF_963455315.2. Classification (NCBI taxonomy): domain Eukaryota; kingdom Metazoa; phylum Chordata; class Mammalia; order Artiodactyla; family Delphinidae; genus Globicephala; species Globicephala melas. The sequence continues at coordinate 79,172,324 of NC_083319.1, read as the reverse complement.
AATAACAAAAATTTAGCCAAGTACATTTTAAAGATCTAATTTGCTTTATTGAATAATTCATGGATCAGGCGGCATCCCCGCTAGCAACTAGAAGAGAGCTCCAAAGGACTACAGAAAGGGAGAGGTTTTTAAAGGCAAGATAAGGAAGTCATAAACCAGAAAAAAAATGTTTCCAGTGAGGTCATCTCCCTTATCTTCTTTTGGGGGATGGTGAGAGCCCATGTGACAGATAACCTCATTGGTGCTGACCAGAAAATGCCACATTGACCAGTTAGGGTTACATTCCTGGGTAAGTTGTAATTAGGTTAGGTATTAAGTCTTGCTTTTAGCACAACTGACTCCATTTTGGGCCTGTCATTTCTTTTTTTAAACAGTCCTGAGTGGATCAAACACTCTAGTTGCTCACAGACATAGCCCACTAGATAGTACCTTTTTGTATTGGCTATCTTGCTTCCTTATCTTCCTTACATCCCTCATTCTTGCTCCCTGGGACCACTTTCGAATTAATCTGCCTCTACACAAGACCTTATTTCGTATTCTGTGCTCATGAAATACAGGCTATGACAGTTGTGATATATGCACATGATGCTCTAATATTGCAATAAAGATAAAATCTCTGAGAAATAGTGTGAAGTCAAGAAAAATGTAAGAACTGATTGAAGAAAATAACCCAAGATTTTAAAACCACATAGTAACACTAAATATTTTGGGGGGATGGGGGTGAGATGGAGGCATCCCCAACACATCAACATGTGAAAATCAATACATTGCCCTTTGAGAATTTATTATTCTTAATGCATTAATTTCGAATCTATTCACATGGTCTATTGATGATGAGGACATCACTTGTGCATATTTTGGATTGATTAACAATGGTGAGAGTTGAATAATGAACTTGGAATCCAGTGATCTTGAGTTCCTGAAGCATCACTAAGGTGGATAATATCCTCTTTACATATGTCCTAGGACATTTTAGAGGTTGAACTGAATGTTTTTTCATTGCAAAGTAACCTACACATAACCTAGTAAACATACGTGCACGCATAGTTAAATGTCTAGCATGTAGAAGATGTAACTATAAATGCTTATTTAACCAAATATTTAAGACTAAATATGATCTAACATCCATTATAACTATGTCTTCCCATATTATTACCTCAATTGTTTCAGCCCAGATCATTACACTTCAGTAATCCAGTAAGTTCACACAGTTTCATGACCCCCTTGTTGTGAATTTATCTCTTCTAGCTATTTGGAATGAGCAACCAGAAATTTCGAGACTTCTTTTTCTCTCCTGTAAGTAATGAAAAGTCTGTTGGTTATTAAATCAAAGCCTAACTTTCTAAATCAGAGTGGTTGGAAAGAGTGGTTGCTCTTTGTCACCAAAGGGATAAAGCTAGGAAGGAAAATCTGAAAAGGCACCAAGACCAGAATTCCATAGAAATTATCAAAGGCACGTCATTCCTCCTTCTGAGTTCGTTCCCTGATTCCTTCTTTGGTATTTCAGATATTTTTTTGTAGGTTTGAGCTGTTGAAGGTATATATCAATGCCAATTTAGAAAAAATAAGTAGAAAGCAAAAGCAAACAAACCCCACAAAGACCTTCTGAAATGCTATACTGATGAAAACTATCAATGAAAGAGAGCAATGGAGATATATTTTGGATTAATAGTATGGATAGTGGGGTGCCTGGTAAGGCAGACTTTTAAATTGTGTCTAACTACTTCCATGTCTATAGCTATTTAAATATTTGTCAAGGCTTTTCAGAGCTGACTTCTATGGAGAGTAGAAATTTGCTAATATTGGGAGGAAATATGAGAGTGTCTTCCCTTAGTGATACAAGTAAATGTCAAGAGAGACAGTCATTACATGGAGAATTGGCACCTATTTTTTCTCCTGGATGTCATTAAAGGCTTCTCACTTAATCCTCAGCTTATTTATGTCATTTAATCAATAGAGTATGCTGTTAATATGTTCCATTTATTTATAGAGCTTTTTAATCCTGTTTAAGAAAAATGATCCCTACCCTAAAGTTTAATAAAAGGCTATTAGGATCTGTGTGGGCTACTCACATGACACAAGATGTAAGATGTCAAAGAGGGTTTGGAGACAGATATCAGGAAGGGAGACTGTCAAGAATGAGACAGATTTCAAGTACTAATTGAGGACTTGAATCTTCAGGCATTTGATTAGGAGAGCAATTCAGGAACAGAGATCTAGTTAAAATCCTAGTTAAAATAATTGAGCACAAGTTCACAGGCTCAGAAAATCAGGAAACAGCATGTCAGTATTATGGTACTACTTCAATGGGACCAGATTTCCAAACAGGAAAAAGTCGTTTTTGTTGGTTACATTAGGCTGTTGTGTTCCCTATAAATGGGCAGGGAGTGAGAGCTTGGACATCCACATTAGTCAGCTACCGAACTTTCAATGAACAAGAATTCTAAAAACGCAGTGAATTGGATATATGTACTGATGATACCTGAATACTTTTTTTTTAAATTGAAATATATTTGACATATAACATTGTGTAAATTTAAGTTGTACAGCATGTTAATTTGATATATATGTGTATGTGTGTGTGTGTATATATATATGTGTGTATATATATATATATATATGATTGCCATTGTAGCCATACTTCTATCATGTTACATAATTATCCTTTCTTATTTAGTGGTTAGAATAATTAAATTCTAGTTTCTTAGAAAGTTTGAGGATTATAGTACAGTGTTGTCTGTGTTCACTGTACTGTGCATTTTATCTCTAGGGCTCATTTACTACTCATTGAAAGTTCGTGCCCTCAAATGACATCTGTCCTGTCCCCAACCTCCATCCCCTCGTAACCACCATTTTACTCTGTTTTACAAATTTGGCTTTTTTTCGACTACACATGTAAGTGATATCATGCAGCACTTGTCTTTCTCTGACTTATCTCACTTAGCATAATGTGCTCAAGGTTCATCCATGTTGTTGCAAATGGCAGGATGTTCATTCTCATTGTGGAATAATATTCCATTATATATGTACCACATCTTCTATATTCATTCCTCTGTTGATGGGCGCTTAGGTTGTTTCCACATCTTAGCTATTAGGGAGAGGGAAGGGATGGAGGCTGAATACTTTTGTGCTGAATCATGATTTTCCAGTGCAAAGGTACTGGATGGTGCCTTCATGTGGAATGAAGCATAAGGGAATTTGGGAAATGAGGTCCATGAGACTACTTGTAGAAATTTAGGAAAGGTAGAGATAGAAACCTCATTTGATACTGTTGACCTGAACAGACTGTCAGATATTTCTCCAGCAAAGATGAGTTTATTCCGGATCAGCAGAGAATTGCAGTTTGGATTCTGCGGCCACATCAAGCTACATGCAGGTCCCCCACACAGCACGGGAAGGAGAACTCTTTAATAAAGGGCAAAAGGAAGTTGGGAGGGCTAAAGTAAACCAAGTCCGTGGCTGTTTATTGGCTGAGTCCTTGCCAGGAAAGAAGAGTCTGTCTGCTTCCTGTTGGGCTCTGCTTTGGTCACAGGGTGTGAGAGCTCCCCACCCCCATCTGGTCTCTATTTAATTGAGATTTCTGTTTATTAATTTTTTACAGTACCCAGGCCATTCCTTATGCTTCTTAAAGAGACAGTAACCTGAGGCCAGTTTTGGGAGGATCATTTGCCATTGGCAAAATAAAGTTACAAAGCTGTAGATATGCTCAAAACAAATGACTGAAAAAATACAACTCAATCTTAAACATATATATATTTATATTTTTAGGAAGCCATGATCCATCTGCGTAGGTGATATAACATTCCTCACCTCCTATCCCAGTTCTTCTAATAAACAGGGTGAATTTGTCACCTTTTATTTTTCTTACTTTCTATCCATTTTTGGTAAGAATTCTTCATTTTTCTCTCAGAGCAAAATTCAGAAAATCCGTATGTGTGTATAAATGCTAACCAAATACCTTTATGTTTATACTGTGATTCTTCATGACAGAGAAGAGATTTTTATCCCTATCTTTCTTCTGGATAATCTGAGGAATATAGAGAGGAATTCATTCTACCACAATTGTAAGAGGTGTGTAGCTCTTTTCGAGAAACAATGCTTGGGGAAAACAAATAAACAAAAACCAAGCAAAAACAAAAACAAAGACATAGCTTTTTAAATACACCTACCCACAGATATTCCCTTTCTTGTTTCTCTTTGTATAAAGTTGTTCAATCCAATGATGTGGTTTTCTCCTACCTATTCTCTTTTGCATCTTCCTGTGCTTTGTTATTGGAAATTATAACCCCTCGAATGGATAAATAAATGAATTCAGAAAGGGCATCCCCAACAGCAGTTTAGGGCAGCCAAAATGCTCTATTCTTTCCATTATGTAGGAGCATAGTTTCCCTCTGCCTTTTACTGACAGGTCCCTGGTTTTGAGGTACTGAGTTGAGCAAGTATGTGAATGTTTCCCACTTCCTGCCTCTCTGGCCCTATTGTTGTGATACTTCAGTTAGTAGAAAAGACTCCTGAGGTTTTATAGATATTTCTACACTGATGAAAATTTTCAATCCCTTATTTTTTAAAGAATATTTAAATGGGAAGTTCAAGTAAAATTAATAAAGTGCTGAAAGTTTAATGAGCATCTTATCTGGAAGCCCAGCTTTGCTCTATGTATCCTCCTCCTGATTATAATTGATTAACTATCTGAAGTCCTCTCTACATTAAGAAGTAGCTAAGCAATGTGAGGAAGTCTCATGGAACCCAGTATGTTATTTCCTGTCTTAATCCAGAGAAGATACAAAACAGATTATATTACATTTATTATATTACATTATAAATCCAATTTTCTAATTACTTTCATGTATACTAAGTATGGCCTAGGATTTGAAGTGGACCTTAAGCTAAGATAAAGATTTGATTGAAAAGGATGGCGGGGAAGTGTATGCAAAGCACTCCATATCAAGTTCTAAGAGCTCCATAAGTGTTGATGCCTATTATTAAAAATACTGATTATTCCAGAACTATGAAGTAATAAATAAATGCAGATATCAAGTATGGTAGTGATAGGAATATGGAATTTAAAACCAGAATTACCTGAGATGGAATACCTTTTTTGTGACTGTGAAGTGTATGACCCTTACCTGTAAATTAAAGCCATTAACAGACTTGGGCAAATTAGTGGTAAAGAAGTAATTAAAGTAAAAAAAAAAATTAGGCTGTTACTTATAACCTACTTTGGAGTCAAGAGACATGAAAGCAGAGTGGAGTACAGCAGACACAGTGAAAGCTGCTTGGGTCAGGTGGTGGCTCTGGCAGTATCACAGATGGATGGAAACAAGATATGAAATAATGAAATCGAAATACTTTATGGCGATTTTGGGGGAAGGCAAAGGCAGGGTTTCTCACTCACCACCACCTTCACCCAAAAGTTTGATAATGCCATCTTTATAATGAAAACTATCATTGTGAAGTAGATTATAATAATACACAGGATTTTCTTCTTATTTTGGTCATTTGTATATTCTGTAATGTTTCACTCTCAAGAAAAAGACACTTTATTTCCCTAGTAAAACAGTGGTTTCCCGTACTTATATTTCCCAGGTAATATTTCACCCAAACTTGCAATCAGTTCAGTGGATTAATTTATATTTCATTCCTTGGGAAACTGGATATAGTGAGTCTTGTTAAGAATGTTTCTTTTACATAACACATTCTAAATTTACTTTCCCTTCATCATCTTGTTTGATTCTCTACTATGCTCTCTTCTCTTCCAACAAGAGTGGTTCCTGATGTTCTCCCAGTGAATCTCTTGGTAAATCAGACTGTGCCTTTTACCAGTTCTTTTCACCACCCTCCACAAAAAGAATCCTACTTAGAGATTTCTTTCTAGGTGGATATTCCTCTCAGAAAACAGAGTTGCCTGTTCATAATCGCATCATCATGGATCCCATCAGTTGTTTCAACCAAAATAAGTACTTGGCTGCTATTAAGCCTTTAGCATTTCACTACCTTCTTTGTAGCTCTCATGTTTCCAGTATAAATTCACATTTAATTTGTTTGCCATTAACACTCCCAGGAATCATTCAGTAATAATGTTTTCTATCTTTTCTGCTCATTGAGTATCTATTACTATTTATGCATCCCTGGAGATGTTCATTTGCATCCTTCCCGACAGAATTATATTTTGTTATTTTGGGCTCAGAGTTCTGAGACTTGCATATATTTCAATTGTTTTTCTCTCAATTACAGATTTTTCAACAGTTCCAGACTTAATATTGTTGAAAACACCAATCCTACAGATCATGTTAGAGCTATGACATAATACCAAAGGGAATGCAACCTGTAGGGTTTATCCAGAGGTCTCCTAGGTATTTTACCTTTTACTCACCATCACCTTTTGTTTTCCTTAAGTGTTTTGGATAACACAAGTTTCTGCTTTAATGCCATGTGAACAAATGTTGAACAAAAAGAGGTAGATGGAAAAACAGATGTAGTTAATGTTTTGGGTGATAACAGTAGCTAATGATGATACTAATAACATGCATGCATTGAGGTCATCCATGTCCTCTGCTGTATTACAAGTCCTTTGTATGTATCACTACAGTTAAGATTCACAATACTCCCATAAGTTAGCTATTCTTCTTATCCCTATTTTTGCAGACAGGTAAATTGAGCTGAAAGATTCAGTGACTTCTCAAAGATCACACAACCAGAAAGTGGGAGATCAGAGAATCTAATTTTTTTAACCAACATGCCATTATCCTTTCATTGAGTTGTTTGTTGTTATTGTATGTTTATAAAAAATTAAAATACACACAAAACTCAAAACCACTATTTCCCCTCCCTCCGCCGTGGTGGGAAAAATAAAGAAAAAGAAACAATGGCTTCTATATAGTTTTCAGAGTCTTTGGACCCTGCTTACTAGAATAAAAAAATAAAAAGCAACAGTTTCGGGCTTCCCTGGTGGCGCAGTGGTTGAGGGTCCCTCTGCCGATGCAGGGGACATGGGTTCGTGCCCCGGTCCGTGGAGCGGCTGGGCCCGTGGGCCGTGGCCGCTGGGCCTGCGCGTCCGGAGCCTGTGCTCCGCGGTGGAAGAGGCCACGGCAGTGAGAGGCCCACGTACCGCAAAAAAAAAAAAAAAGCAACAGTTTCACGTATTGGTCCCAGTATTTGTTCCTTTTCTAGGTTTTGTATTTGTCTTTTAATCCATTCTTCTTTTTGTGGCTTTTTGTCTCTATACTGACAGTTTTACAAAATCGCACTTCCCCAGGTTTAAATTTAAAAAGTTGTTTACCATTAGTACATTGCAGTGATCTTTTAAGCGATGCCATTAAATATGAATATGGAATTTTATGAGAAAGAAAAATATTTGATGATTCATTTATTATAATGTACCAATCATCAACAAGATACTTTCTTATATTGTTGAAGATGAATATAAATTCTTATGAATGAGAAAATTATTCTAATATATGAGAAAATTATTCTAATATAACAATTATGAAGCTCAATAAACTTTACATTTATCTCCCTTTCAAATCATTTGATTTGCTCTGTGGTGGGTATAAAAACAACTATCTGGGTAAATCTTTCATTTGTTGAATGGTTGCCTAAGTGTTAGGATTCAGTGGTTATAGCAAGTGTGAAAGGCCTGTTTTTTGTTGTTTTGTTTTTTTGCTCTGATATTTTATGACACATATTCTAAATGCTGCCTAGTTTGGACTAAATATTAAAGGATATCGTTTATAGTAGTATTTATTGTGAAACTTTTCCTATATTTGGAAAATAAAATCATCATTTATCAGGATAAGAACAGTGTGCAAGAAATGAGTACCCATTCTCCAAGAAGATAAATGGCACAGATATGATCATGAACTAGAATTAGATTATGTTAACATCTGGGTACGTGCCAGCCTCTGATTATCAGCATCAAATGCCTTTTCATTTTCTTGTGATCACTCTCATTTTTAACCAATTTTAGACTCAATTTCGCGATTTACCAAAGTAGACAAGCATGAAATGGATTTTTCATAGGAAAGAGATATTCTTGGTGAATAATAATGTTGTGTGATGGTGTCACTTCTCTAGACTTGTTTTAACTTCTTCACTATGTAACCCCTGTTTTTGGTGACGGAAGTGTGTATCTCTTGCTCTTCCTGTGCTCACAGCTACATGCTTCCAAAGCCCCTTGATGTTAGGTGGGGCCATAGGGCTGACCTTAGGCCAATGAAAAATGGGTATAAGTGACATCACCACCTCTGCATTAAAATGATCTTCACATAATTCTTCCTTTCTTTTTCCTTCTGTAGATGCCCTGGAAGTCAAAGGTGATAGAGAGTGGGTCATAGTTGTAATGGGCCAATGGCCTTCTCACCTCTCCTCCCAAAACATTTGCGCACACTCGTAGACACACACACACACACACACACATTGGCCATTAGACTGTGATGTGAATAAGCAATAATATTTCTGTGTTAAGCTACTTAGATTTTGGGTGTTAGAGCAATAAGTCTGCCCTGAATAATAATTAGTTATTCCAGGTGAAATGTAAGCATACTTAGTTAAGAGCACAGATTTTGTGTGAGATGTATCTGAGTCCATACTCTGACTTTCCTTTTGTTAATTGTGTGTTTAATTGATTAACCTTTCTGTGTCTCAGTCCCTTCATCTGTAAAATGAGGATAATAATAGCTACCTAACAGGTTTAAGTGTTGAATAATACCATATGTATATATACACAGTGTTTAGTATAGTGTTTAATAAATAGTAGTATTTGATAAATTTAAGCTTTTTAGGAACCTTTTTCTGTAGGAATTGCTGTTCATTTAGGTCATGCTCCATCCTAGAAAAGGCAAAATTGAGAGACTTAAGTAAGGGACATCATTAGGAAATGGTGGAACTGAAGTCCCCCCTTGATAACTGAACTGCATCATGTCTCAGACTCTTAGAAGTTTACAGAAAATATTTGTCCACGTTATTCCCGATTACTATAGTGGAACTTGGGATTTTCTCCCCACTCCTAAATCTCTGTTACTTTCTTTATCTGGGGCTATGTCTCCAATCTCTCAGGCCTCAGGGGTCTTCTAGGTTTTTCGGGATCAGGAAGACCATCCTTCAGTGTTCAGTGCCTTGTGTTTCTCCTAGTCCTTCAGGGCACCCTCAGCCTGCCCCCTCCCAGTAGTTACTCTCAGTGCAGCATGTAAACCCTGTACCCCTCCTGATGCTATGATGATGATCATATTCACTCTTCTTGGAGCCCCCACCACCCCTGAATGCAGAGAAAGGAATTCCTTTAACAGGACGTTTCACCTCTGTTATGTTACAGACAACAGTTTTTTTTTTAACTTTTTATTTTATATTAGAGTATTGTTGATTAACAGTGTTTTGTTAGGTGTACAGCAAAGTGATTCAGTTATACATATATATGTATCTATTATTTTTCAAATTCTTTTCCCATTTAGGTTGTTATTTAATGTACCTGTGCTGTATAGTAAGTCCTTGTTGGTTATCTGTTTTAAATATAGCAGTGTGTCCATGTACACAGATGACAGTTTTAAGACATTTCACATAGAAGCAATTATCTTAAGGGTAATTGCTTTTCCTAAGGCCCTTCATGATTCATATCCTGTAGACTAGATTCAGGAAGTCTGTAGTGGGCACTGCTTTTCTTCCCTAGAGGACAAACTCAAGGATTTGCACATGAGAACAAGACAATTACGCCCAAAATTAGGACTGCAAATTCAGATTCGTTCTTTTTACCACTGTAAGTTGTCCCATTCAGTATAAAAATTTGTCTCGACCTCTTAAAGTTTGTTGAGGGTGAATCTAGACAAAGGAACCTGGACATATGAGGATATGTGAGCTGTTCAACATGCCTGGAGAATGAACTAGAAAGAGTGGAGTGCTGTACAGCAGAGAGGATACTGATATCTCATGTTAATTAAGGCTTTGTTGCAAAGACAATGGGGACTCTTTGAACAACGTTTAACAGGGGGTGGGAGTTGGTGCTCAGAAGATATGGAGTGTTTTCCATCTCTGTTTACTCACCTATTTAAATATCAAAGATATGTTATATTTTAGAAATAGGAGGGTTTTAGAAATGTTGTTCATTTCTTCCACTTATATAGGAAGAAATTAAAGGCTCCAGATGCTCGCAGACTTGTCCCAGACCTGGGCTTATTCTATTAAAAATTGTGTCTTTTTCTTCTCTCCTCTGAGTTTTACATTTGCATGCACCATTTCCTTTCAAAACCATGTATGTTTATGTAAATGGTGTTACTTTTTGGATTTTTCATAATTCCAATCAAATGTTTGAAAAGTAACAGTAGAAATATGAAAAAAGGGCTCACTGTAGAATAGACTTCTCATGAATGAAAATGTAGTCTCTTTTTCACTTATTCACTGAAACCTAGTATGTTTGTTTGATATTTAACACACTTAACATGTCCAAACCCAGCCATCTTTAAAATGTCCTGAATTAGAAAATGATATATAGGTTTGCCTCCTAACTATGCCCAAAGCCAAATCCAAATACACACTTGGCAGGTTTTTCCTGTTATTCAGAACATTAGTAATAGCTTTTATTATTTTTTTCTATTGCAGTGAGAGGTGAGGACATCGCAGCACCTCTTTTTTTTTTTTTAATTTAATTTTTTCTTTTTCCAGAGTAGTCTTTTTCTCACCTCTTCTTTAGTATGTTCTCTGTGCTATAAAGGAGACATTACTAATCTGAATGAGCAGAAATCCAGTTCCTTCCTGGGCCATGCTCCCAGGTTGTATCAGTTTGAGAAAAAAAAGTATCATAAACTAATACCTGGTTCACTCTCCCCATACCTGCTGCGGGCTCTACTAGTTAGCACTATGCACTTGAGTCTCAATGGTGGGTGTGTGCCTTGAGTTCTTATTCTGCACAGACAACCAAAAGGTCATAAAAACCAAGATTCAGTTTGGGGTGTAGGGTTTAGAAAAAGGTAGGAAGCTCTGCTTAGATTTCTGGTTAAAGTCTTTAAAACCCATTTTTCCCAGAGCCCTATGTTGGGATAATGATAATTTGCTTAAAAATAACTTGGTATTTTATTTTCAAGAGTGACTACTTTTCCTTGCACATATCAACATTGTCAACCTTGGCGGGCGGGGGGGTGGGGGGGAGATACAGAGTAATGGATAGGACAGTGTTTGGACAGACCTAGACCTTTCTAACAATTTTCTATCTCAGTCTAATGAGACTAAATGAGATGTGTGACAATAATGGGGAAGAATGACAGTCATTTAGAAAATAGTAGTGGGTGGGGGGGTATGGCAGCTGCATATACTACCTCTGGACAGCTGGCTTACAAGGGAAAAGAAGAAGTTTTGTTCTGCTTTGTTTTTTCCTGTTTGTTTTTCTGCCTGGAGTCATAAAACCCTAGAGTTGGAAGAACAGTCACCAGTTGCTATGATGAGTTAGTTTTACGTGTCAACCTGTTAGGCTGTAATGCTCACTATTCAATCAAACACTAGTCTTGGTGTTACTGTAAAGGTATTTTGTAGATGTGGTTAACATCCACATTCAATCAACTTTATGTATAGGGGATTATCCTTGATAGTGTGGGTGGGCCTCATCCACTCAGTTGAAAGGCCTTAAGAGCAAAACTGGAGTCCCCATCAAGAAGAAGACATTCTGTCTCAAGACTGCAGCATCAGCTTCTGCCTTTGCCTGAGACATTACAACCTGCTGGCCTGTCCTATAGATTTCAGACTTGCTAGCCCCCACAGATGCATAAGCAAGTTCCTTAAAATAAATCTGTTTTTGTCTCTCTGCCTGTCTGTTCATCCATCCAACCATCCGTCCATCCATCCATCTAAATAATCTCTGTATGGATCTATCTGTCTACTTGCCTATCATCCGTCTATCTATCTATCATCTATCACCTGTCAATAGATTCTTCTCTTACTGATTTGATTTCCTCTGGAGAACCCTGAGGAAACCCTGAGTAACCCTGTTACTAGTGTCTAGTCTCATTTCTTACCCAATGCAGAAATGTATTTTACATATATGACAAAAGTCCTCCATTTAATGACTATTTTCATTTATGGAAATACCCTGATTCTTGAGGTACCTTTTTGCATTGTTGTATTGATTGAATTATTTCAAAGTTCTATATTTTAAGCTTGATACTAAAACTTTATACTAAAATTATTACTCCAGTTTAATTTTCTTGTGATCTTTAAAATTTGTTTAAATATACTTAGGGTTTCTTTTTTGTTCATTGGATTTTATGATGTCCATTGGACAAATTAGCACAACTCATTATAGTATGCAGTGCATTAAAGTTCTATGTAAATACATTTTCTTTCTAATGTATAAGTTCTTGATGGATAAGGACTGTGAAGGACTATACCATGTTCATATAATTATCCTTGTGCCTTTCTTAGATACTCAAAATCATTGTTGAATTTAATGTCTGTCTTGGGATCAGTGATATCTGCCTCACCATTAGTCTTACCTGTTAGTCCTCTCTTTTCCTTCTAGTACATTGGCTGTCACCTCTGGCCTCAAGTTACAATATCTTTCAAAAGCCCAAACCCTACCCCAAACCATTTAAATCAGTCTCTCTAGGATTGGGCCCAGGTACGAGAGTTTTTAAAGAGCTCCTCAGATGACTCTAGCACTGAGCCAGGGTGAGCAAAGTCTGCTCTGGAATAACATAGAACACCCCCCTCCCTTTCCACATAACACCACTCTAACATTCCGAAGACACTTTCCATGTCTCCTTGTCTCTTTCCCCAATGAAACGTCGTATTTATAACTCAAACCATTATTACTGTTTCTCTAGAACCTGCACCATGCAGTTTGACTTCCTCTGGGGCTCATATTAACTGATCAGAACCTTCATTTAATGTGGCATTCTCAGCATGGAGCCTCTGTGAGCCTTTTGGAGATTATTAGCCTCCCAAGTGAGGTTCGGAATTTATGAGATAAAAGCTCTCTTTTTATGGAATCAGTTTTTGTTTAGCTTATTTGCAAGTGATACTCAGAGTAGTTGCGATTGGCTGCTCTGCCTTATGACTGATACCAAATTTACTGTTTAATAACACTTCTATTGATTTATTCCTCTTCTAAATTAATAACAGCCTGAGATTATGGGGAAAGAAAACAAAAACAAAAACATAGGCTTTGAAATCTGAAACACCATGAATTGATTAGCGGTTTTATCAAGTGGTAACGGATGGGTCACTTAGGAAAAGCAGTGTCAGTTGGGAGAGATTTGTTTTCCTCATCTGTAAAAGGGGTCAATGCAGTAGTATTATCTTGCAATAATAGTGAAGATTATAAATAACATTTGTAAAGGATTTAGCATACAATGTGGCATTTGGAAAGTGTCCATTAAATTGTGTCCATCTTTATAACATACATGGATTTAAAGTACCCACGCCTCTTCTATCCTGACATTCAGTGAACTGTGCTATGACAGTTTTATACTAATAACTGAAGTTGTAGTAAGGTCAGTATTTATATTATGCTGTTTTGAAAGGTAGAGAGGTCTAAAAGGGCACATGGACTGTAACTCTCTACTCTGCAGAATCCATTCAACACTTCCTAGCTGGTTCAGGCACAGAGACTTCCTGGCTGGTTCAGGTTATGGACCCACCCCTAACAGTGCTGGTAAACCCAACAGAGATGGTGCTCAGACTGGGTATGTAACAAGATTGATACAAACCTAGCTGTGAGTATCGTGCAAGTTAGGTCCCATTTTGTTCCCTACCTGCTACATTTTCGGATTAGAATCAAAGTCCATAATATCACATGGCATGGATTAAGGAAGGATTAGGTAGAATAGAAAATGTGTCAAGTCCGAGTCAGTAAGAAAAAAATAAGGCATAGGTTCCACCTCTCCTATTATCTGACTTCAAGTCAAGGTGGGGGCTAGGACATTTTGCTTGATCCCAAAATTGGATCTTTGCTCTAGAAGAGGAATTCTTTATCCCCGTGAATTTCATTTTCTTTTTTTCTTTCTTTTTTTTTTCTTGGAGAGGTGGGGTAGGAATTAGAGTATAAAAATATCAACCTTGTCCATGGGGGGATATTCAGATGATTTTGACTCCTAGAAGTCAGGAATTGGGAGCCAGCTGTTTACAGGTATTGTCTGAGAAAAGCACTCGTAGTCCTGGGAGATGCTCTTCACTGGGAGAAAGTCACTTTCTGTTGGAGTATTTTTCTTGGATCAGTTCATTCTATTTGGAGAATGGCCGCCTACGTTTCCAGCAACTCAGGCAACCCAGAGTAAGCTTTTGGAAGCTTACACATTCTCTTCTACTTGGTTTCCTCATCTGAAAAAAAAAAGGAGTTAAAATCACATCTTAAATTTGCTGAATGTCTTAAGTAAAACATTATTGTGTGGCTTGGTGTAGAGACTGCCCTGAAAGTAATGATAGCTATTATTGCATCCCAGACACAATCACCCAGATGTTGAACAGTGATGGGGTATATATTAAATCATATTATAATGTAAATAATAGATTTTATTTCTAAGTAAATACTAGCACACTTGCTATTTCATCAAGATCCAAACTTGCTTCCATTATAGATGGGTCCATACAAACAGCCAGTTTATGGCCCAAGAGTCAAAATCATATTAAAAAAAATGCTTATACAGAGAACCTCAGCCCCTGTCTTGTCTGCATTTACCAGTAGAGATAACCATTCTTTATAATTCTAGGATTTTATTATGCTTCCAGCGTTTTGAAGGCAAATGCAAACAGTTATATATATATATATATATATTCTTAAATGCACCCTTCTTATGTAAACAATACTGTATACAGTGTTCTGTTAATGTGTTTGATGACTTTGGATGCTGCTCTCACTGGGAGTGAAAGCAAGGAGGGAGTAGAAGTCAAGACATTTTTCTCTTTACTACTGGCCCACTCTCTTAGTTAATTTCCCAGTAGTGGCCTTACTCTCTGTTTCTTACGTTCATCTCCTAGCAGTCTCCCTTACCAACCTTGGTACAAATTGTGATCTCTCCTCCACTCCAGTGCCTAACACAATGCTGGGCACGTAGAAGGAAGTGATAATAATAACAATTGTTGAATGAGAAAATAAATATCTTAGGGCCTGCGACATAGGTTTGTGTGGTACATCACAGTACTCCTGCCAAAGCATCCCCCATTTCAGATTAACGCATCTTAAAGTATTTCCATAGGTCTGTGGGGATAGCGTTTAGTGTGTCAGTAAAGTATGAAAAAATGTATTTTTTCTTGCAGTGAGACAGTTCCAGGTGCTCATAATTGTGCTATGCACTCAGCCAATTTTCAGATATATTAAAAAATGATTCATGATGAGTTAGGCAAAGCACATTATGCAAATTATATACCTAAAGTATAGTTTAAGTCCAAAGCCTTAGTTCTATCTCACTGTTTAAATATTAATCATTTGGTTCACACATCTGATTTTAGGTCAAAAAAACTGGAATAAAAGCACCGATTTGCCAGTGCTCAGTTGCATCCTAATGCATTTCTATCTAGCTGGAATTTTAAATAAGCAGTTGAGAAAAGATATTGGGTTATTTTATGGAATAGGATATGGAGTCTATGATGACAGCTTAATAGAATTTCCATTAAAGAGAAACTGAACTGAAATTTAATCACTTGGTCAAAATTAAAATTGTCCATTTAGAATTTGAAATACTGAAATTAAATGATGGTAGTATGCATTTAGGTTTTCATACCCAATTCTGTTGAAAGGTAAAGCTTCAGAATTTTGTAACGCCCTGTAAGGATAAGTAACTCCTCTGCAGTGAAAACATAATGGGGTTTTACACTAAGTTTTACCCAGTTCTTTCCAAGAAATTGTTCCTACTCATGGAATGAGAACAGATCTAAGCAGATTTTATTTTACTATATTTGCATTCAATAAAATGTTTAAAATCCCATATTTAATTTATGGATATATTTTGTTTTGTTGGATTACTATGAGGCAACCTCAGGAGGTCAAATAACTTGCAAAACTATGAATATCCTAGTACCTAAATTTATCGTGCGTATCATTACTTTATTCCTTAAAAGAAAAAGAATAACAAAATGGTAGTTGCTGTGACCTAATTTCAAAGAAAAAAAGAAGGCAGTATTTGAATATTTGAAAACCATAATTCAAAGAGTCATGCACCACAGTGTTCATTGCAGCACTATTTACAGTAGCCAGGACATGAAAGCAACCTAAGTGTTCATCAACAGATGAATCGATAAAGAAGCCGTGGCACATATATACAATGGAATATTACTCAGCCATAAAAAGAAATGAAATTGAGTTATTTGTAGTGAGGTGGATGGACCTAGAGTCTGTCATACAGAGTGAAGTAAGTCAGAAAGAGAAGAACAAATACCGTATGCTAACACATATATATGGAATCTAAAAAAAAAAAAAAAAGGTTCTGAAGAACCTAGGGGCAGGACAGAAATAAAGACACAGACGTAAAGAATGGACTTGAGGGCACAGGCGGGGGAAGGGTAAGCTGGGATGAAGTGAGACAGTGGCATGGACATATATACACTACCAAATGTAAAATAGATAACTAGTGGGAAGCAGCCATATAGCACAGGGAGATCAGCTTGGTGCTTTGTGACCACCTAGAGGGGTGGGATAAGGAGGATGGGAGGGAGACGCAGAGGGAGGGGATATGGGGATATGTGGATATGTGTAGCTGATTCACTTTGTTATACAGCAGAAAATAACATTGTAAAACAATTATACTCCAGTAAAGATGTTTAAAAATATATATATATATAATATCTTCAATCTATATTAAAATTTCCCAATAGTCTCCAAAATCTCATTTTATATATATGTTTATTTTAGGGTTAGTAGCTATACAAGGTTCATGCCTTGCATTTGATTGTTAGTTCACTGATTGTTAATTCACTTAGGTCTTTTTTATCTAGAAATATTCAGATGCAGCTGGTTTTCTTGAATAATCATTTTCCAATGCTGCAAGGTTCTGTTTAATTTCCAGAGTTCATAAAAAGATGATTTTGACAATTGTTCTCATTTATGTAGGAGATGATTTTTGGAGACAATTACTCATCATTTCTACTGACCTCATTCTTCCTTAATATTTTTGCTTTCTTATTATCCAATGTGATTCTTTCAAAACTTCTCAAACAAAAGCACATTCTTTTTCCCATTACTGTTAGGTGATGTGATACTTCAGTGATAAAAAAATGGAATTCAGAGATACAAACTTACCTACATATGTAATTACGTTACCACCCACCCTTCCTTTCCAATGGAAAGCATGGTCCCTCTCCTACTAAGTTCAATCCATTCACCTGTGCCATAAATCACATCTCCTCTTTCATACTCTTGGGCTTCATTCTTTCAAATTTCTTCTATCTTTTGAATTATCATATTTCCTTTCTTTATTATGACCAGAAAGATACAACTAACTTTATTATAATATATTCTCTACTGAAAAATTTCCTCTGTTGACCACCTGTTTTCCTGCTATTAATTGAACTATTTCTCTGCTTACTTTTTTGCTCAATGTTCACAGATATGTTATCCTTTACTCTCCCCATTTTCTTAACTCTAGTTTCTAAGAAAGGACCATTTCATAGCTGAACAGTGAGCTGTACAGCCTCTGGGGGCAAACACTGGGTCTGAGAGGTCTTGGGTGAAGAGAGGGTAGCTGAATTATTGTTTAACCCAGGGACAAGTGGTACAGACAGATTCATGTCTGGAATGTCCAAATGCAACAATAATTTGTTTAACGTATCAATCATCCTTGCCCACATAATCCCTTAGATGAAATAAAAAGAAGTGATGCATAGTGATGCATAGAATCTCTGAATACAATAATATCCTGTCCTAATACCATCCTGACTCCATGCCCAAACAGGTTTTAAGTGGAATAACTGGGCAGACCTAGCAGTAGTGACTGACAACTGCAGCTAGAGATCTTAGGTTTGGGTTATCTAGAATTGTGCCCCATGCCCAAACTTCTTAAACTAAGATGCAATCACAGATCAATTCAGCTATTCCTAATATTTTTCACCTTAGCTGTGAGACTTAAGAAAGACCCTCTATTCTCTAAGGAAAACATATAATATTATTATCCAATCATCACTATTCTTATCTACACCATTACCAGTATACATTGAAAGAACACAAATTATACAGAGAAGCAAGAATCTGGAACCTATATTTAAGCAACATTTATTCAACAGAAACAAAATCAGAGATGACCTGGATATTAGATGTAGCAAACAACTTTACAATAGTTATTATTAATATGTTCAAAATATTACAGGAAAATATAGAAAAATGAGTTAACAAATATGGAAATATAAACCAAAAAACAGAAACCATAGAAGTTCTAGATCTGAAAAATATGGAATAATTGAAATCTAAAATTTTGGAAGGTTTGGCAGAAGAATGACTACTACCGGAGAAATAATTAGTGTGAAGATAGGTCAAATGAATGCCCAAAAATGAGGCAAAGAGAGAACAAAAATACTTTAAAAAACCTGAATTGAATCAGTGATTCCAGGGCAATATCAAGCGGTCTAACATATGTGTAGTTTGAATCTCAGAATGAGAAGAGAGAACAGGGCAAAAAATACATTAGAAGAAATACTGGCCAAAATGTACTCAATTTGATGAAAACCTTAATCCACAAATCTAAGAACCACAAATCACAAACAGAATAAATGTTCAGAAAGCCACACCTAGGTACATTACTGCCAAACTACAGTATACTAAAAGTAGAAGGGTAGTTTCTAACACTCTCCCAGGTTAGTGGTTACATATTCTATGCAGGGAAACAGCAATAAAAATAACAATTGAATTTTTATCTAGCAATGCAAGCTAGAAAACAATAAAGTGCTCTCCATTATGAGAGAGCTAACTATGTCTTTGAGGAATAAATTAAACCAAGGTGAAGGAAAACTTTCAAGTTATACTTAAGGATTATAAGTAATGCTGTGGATAATGCCACAGGACGTAAGTAAGCCACGGGAAGAAGTGGCGGGTTGGGTCAGAAGCAAAGAGGTACAGATACAATAATGAGATTGAGAACAGATGAACAAAGGATGGTGTGAAGGCACCCAGAATACAGACTTACACATATACAAATGATTTTTGACAAGGCACCAATATAATTCAATGGGGAAAGAGAAACCATTTCAACAACTGGCCCTGGACCAACTGAATATCTGTATGGGTTAAATTGAATTATGACTTACACCTCACATTATACATAAAATTACAATATAAAAATTAACTAAAGGTAGATTACAGATCTTGTTGTAAAAGCTAAATTTAGAAGTTCATAGAGGAAAACAGCAACTGCAACGTGAATGAGGATTCACATTTCTTAGAATGCATAAAGCAGTGAACTGCACTTCAACAAAGTTAAAAATTTTTACTCATCAAAATACACAGTAAGTGACAAGCAAACCACAGACTGGGTAATCAGATTATCAGGACATATATTCTCCGAATGAATAATACTTACATTATGTAAAGAACTCATAAATCAATAACAAAAAGGACAGTAACTCAGTAAAAAATGGGCAAAAGGCTTTCTCAGGTACTTCATAAAAGAGAATGTACAAATATGTAATAAACACATGAAAGAGTTTTAACATTATCACTTATCAGGGAAATGCATATTAAATGACAATAAGATGCCATTACTCACTCACTAAAGTGGTTAATATTAAAAAGACTAACCAATCAAGTATTGGGGATGATGGGGAACAACCATATCTCATGTATTGCTGAGAGGAATGTATAAAGGTACAACCTCTGTGAAAAAGCATTTGTAGTCTCTTACACAATTAAACATACCCCTATCTTATAATCTAACAATTCCATTCCTGGTATTTACTTAAAAGATATGATGCACAAAATGACATGTACAAAATATTGGTCATACTCTATTATGGCTAAAAACTGGGAACTTCCTTATGTCTATCAACTAAAGACTGAGTAAACAGTGATATAATCATAGAATGTCATTATATTCAGCATTTGACAGGAACAAATAAAAAGGAACCTATACATGCAACAGCATGGATGAATTGCAAAACAAAACAAAGCAAAACAAAAAAACCTGCTTCAACCCTCCTCCTTGATTAGATTTCCAACTTTCATGAAGCAAAAGAATTAGGTAGTAGATTACCTTGTATTTTATTGCAAACTTTTCTGATATTTTTCTATCAGATATATTTGTTACCAACTATTTTTCTGCCATGTTGAACTGCAAATATGGGACATGCAAACTCTGCTTGTTACTACAAAAAACAAAAACAAAACTCTGTATTTTAATTATGTTGTTTGGTGATCAGGAAGTGATGTTTTAATCATTTTACCTCTTAATGATAATTTATAGGCAGTTTGGTTATATTTTAGGGTATTTATTTGGGGTAATAATACAATGCAATATAATTTTTTTCTTCAATATAATGGAAGTTTGTGTTTTCTGTAAGAATGTTTATTATAAGAAGTTTACTGATACTAAGCAGGAGATGCCTGTATTTGATTTCACCTTTATTTGTCCCTATTTGATCCCATTGAGTGTCTCCATGAAGTCTCTGTGGGAGTGACATGAATAGGAGATAATGCCACAGAAATCCAAGTAACAGATTAAAAATATATGTAGATATGTTATAGATATAGACATAGATACATGCCTGTCATTTTCCTCAAATACCAAAGCAGAGGTTTCTTCTGAACTGGAGCATGTAAACACACAGGGTTTCCCTTTCACCTTTCTTAGCTACACAGCATCACAGTCATGCCATACCATGGTTTGCACCGTGAGCCTTGAGATAAGACATGCCAAGAAAGCTGACCTGGCTTCCTCCATACCTGAGAGCTGGCCTTAGATTGATTATTGTTCCAGCAGCCTAAGGAAAAAAGAGAAAGAGAGCACGACAGTGATTTTTTATTTCATTCTCCACCTCGCATTATGCACAGCTACCTAGACCAAGATAGTTCATCAGGACAGATTATACAGGGAGTGCTATGTGATACTACAACACATAATGGGATGCTGATATTTATATAATGCAAACCCAATTTTACAGAAGGTAAGTTAAACCCATTTCCAGAGAGAAGCTCAACAAACAAACAAACGAACAAAAAAACCCTTTCATTTTAAACATATTTTAAAGTTCTACAAAATGTAATAAATGTCAAATGACTTTTAAAATATCTTCTCCCCAATTTCAAGGAGTATTTTTTAAACATTTCCTCAAGTTCTTTGGTCTGCTATGCTTTATATATTGACTGATTTTTATATGATCCCATAAGCCTTAAGTTGACTTGTGAACTATAGTCTTAAATTCACTCGGGAACCTTGCCAATTGTCTTTTGTGTCTGGAGTCTATGTCACAGGGTATTGTGTTGTCTTTTGTTAAATGGAGAAATGCATCTCTTACAAAATGCTTGTATGTTGTAGACAAAAGTAGGATAAACTACCTTTAAAAGTGTTCAAGTTTCTATTTCCTCCAAGATTGTTTAAAATCGTTTTTGTTTGTTTTTAAAGTATAAGCATAAATGCTACCATTACCTTTTCAGGTGTTATAATTTTTATTTAATGATGACAGCATAATCAAGATTTTAAACTTGTCCTCCAAAATCTACACTCTTGCTTAATTATTTCCTCAAAAGGTAGGAATAGTACTAATTTTCAGAAATGTATGAGCAAGATATAAATATAAAAAATATTTCCAGGAGTCTAATTTTATAAAGGAGAAAAAATCATAACCCTGATGATATATTTGATGAAGAAAAAAATAGTAAAAATTGGAATCAGAGCATTACTTCACTGTGAGTGAGTGAGTGAGTGTGTGTGTGTGTGTGTGTGTTTGGAAGTAAACAGATGTTACCAACCCTGTGATTATCACTTGTCTGTCTGCTTCTTAAAAATAGAACATTTGCAATATTCTTGTTCTTAAGTCAGATCTTTTCAGAGGAAAGATCAAATGGAACAGAAAGAAATTTTGAAATTTGTATGTGATCCTGATCCATTTAATCTTGAGCTCAGCTACCCAGCAGCACTTTTCCCTTAAACCTGATTATCAGTAGGAAAACACTTCTTGTCAAACTACAAAGAAAATCTTTCTAAATCCAGACTCCTGTGAGATCCTCTTGTTTTTAGTAAGTCAGAGAACTGGTATGATATATTTGTTTGATGTAGGATAGAGTTGTGATTTTTGTTGCTGTATTTGTTCATGTTGTGTTTATTCTCTGGAAAACAGAATTTCCTAAATCACTCTATGAATCTCATAATGGTTTTAGATAAGCTCCATGGAGGCTTTTATTTCAAAGAACCTCACATTGTGTAAATAAAAATACTCTGTTCTTCATATAGAATCATTTCACAGTGTTTTTCTAGCAACAGTGAAAAGTTTGTGAGGATCTATGTATCTCTCGGCCACTGTCCTTATTACAAACCATGCTTATTTGCAAAACAGCTGGAGTCTCAGGCTACAGTCAACTGCATTGGAATAGTCTGGAACACTAGAAGATAGCTCTTGCCCTTTCTGACAGCCTGAGAGGGGAGCCTCACGTATGAATCTTTCAGGACAAAAGCAAGTCTTATGACCAACCTGGGGTCTAAGCCCATAACCAGTTTTCAGTCTCTGTCAAATGAACCACATTGCAAAATAGTTTATTGAAGTACTAAAAAACAACAAAAAAAATCATTATTTTAATTAGTTTTAGTTGAGACAACACTGATATCCTGTTTATGACATGGGGGCTATTGCATCTAGACTTTTGGACCTTTGTTTATTGTCTGCAACAAGAAGGGGTGCAATTAAATTCTGCTCCTAAAATTCCTTGCCTTCCTCCCCATGTGATTATGATCATACATATTTCTTTTCCCCAGCCAAGTTCTCAAAGGATTTAAATGAAAAATAGTGATGCCATGTTACACCTATGTGATCTTCACAATAGCTGAAGATGAATAGAGCTTTTTCCACTTTATCAAAGGGAGAACTGTGTGTTTTTTAAGTCCCTGATTTTTAAGTAGTGTACTTGATTGATACTTTCAGAGCCTCGCTAGAAACCAGGGTGCATATACATCTGAGAGGAGCTCATCAGTCCACCAGCTCCTGCAATGTGAAGCTTTCCATTTTTAGATAGAAAATGTCTGTCCTGGACCTTTGTTTTTTTCATCCCCACAGTGGATCATTTGCACCATTCCTAGAAATATCATCTCACCTGGCATCTTTTCATTAAATGAGGGAGTGATTTGTCAGTGTTCTCATAGAAGGCTATATTTATATTTATCGGGGTAGCTTTTACATACTACGGCTCCCTGCAATACTGGGAAGGCCATGGAGAGCTGTCGGTCATCTGTGCCTCTTGCCTATTGAATTCAAACAGCTCAGAAATGCCATTGGCCCAACCTAGAAACCAAGCATCACAGAGCAGTTCATCTCCTTTATAAGGGTCAAGTCATGCTGATGTTTTCTTAGGTTATGATTTATTACTAGCTGAAAACCAGTAGGATATAAAAAGAAAAAAGACATTTATTTGTCATTATTAGATGAATTTTCATGTAAAGACAGTTGTCGCTGTATTTGCACATTTAATCTCTATGCATTTATTTGTCTTGGACAAATTCAGTACTTACTGCATTTTGGCTTAAGGAGAGGAGACTTTGTAATGCTGAGATTTGGTCTGTGTTTGCTAGTTTTACTGATGACTCCTTATTTACTATTTGATGCACATTTTGCTAATCAACCATGAGAAAGTTGTAGCCAAGTTCAAGTTATCATAAGTATTTGAGATAATCATATAATTCTATTTTGTTTTCTCTTTCTGTGTTATGATATCAAAAGTCAGTTTTTGATAAAATTTGCTCCTGTGAAATTCCACAAATACACTGAACAAAGGCTATGTGTTCTTTTGACCTTATAAAATCCAATAAAGTCCTTTCAAATATATTAAAACTATAGGTTCTTCACAATCAAGGAGTAGATTCCTCATAAACTCAGATCTTCTTTCTTATTTATTGGTTCACTGTATGTCATTCAGCAGGAATGTGCTAAATGACATGGGTAAGACATGTTCAACACCCTTTAGAAGTTTATTGTGTTATGTAATCTAAAATTTTCATGAATTTAATCTCAATCTCTATAAACTTCTTGAATTAACTTCTGCGCCAAGGGAGAAGATACTGAGAAATGTACGAAATGATGTCTCATAAAGGAGACATAAACTTGTGGGAAAAGTAATGGGTATTGGAATAAAAAAGACAGGATTTCTTGCAAATCAAAACTGCAATGAGGTATCACCTCACACTGGTCAGAATGGCCATCGTTAAAAAGTAAAGTCTACAAGTAACAAATGCTGGAGAGGGTGTGGAGAAAAAGAAACACTTCTATACTGCTGGTGGGAATGTAAATTGGTACAGCCACTGTGGAGAACAGTGTGGTTTCCTTAAAAAAACTAAAAATAGAGTTGCTGTATGATCCAGCAATCCCACTCCTGGGCATATATACTGGAAAATATGAAAAACTCTAATTTGAAAAGATACATGTACCCCAAAGTTCATAGTGGCAGTGTTTACAATTGCCAAGACATGGAAGCACCCTAAATGTCCATCATCAGATGAATGGATAAAGAAGGTGTGGTACATATATACAATGGGATATTACTAAGCCATAAAAAGAATGAAATAATGTCATTTGCAGCAACATGGATGGACCTAGAGATTATCATACTAAGTGAAGCAAGTCAGAGAAAGACAAATACCATATGATATCACTTATATGTAGAATCTATAATATGATCAAATGAAGTTACTTACAAAACTGAAACAGACTCACAGTCATAGAAAACAAACTTACAGTTACCAAAGGGGGAAGGGAGCGGGGGAAGGGATACATTAGGCATTTGGGATTAGCAGATACAAACTACTATATATAAAATAGATAAACAACAAGGTCCTATATAGCACAGGGAACTATATTTAATATCCTGTAATAAATCATATTGAAAAAGAATATGTGCATATTTATAACTGAATCACTTTGCTGTACACCAGAAACGAACACAACATTGTAAATCAATGATATTTCCATAAAAGAAAGACAGGCTTTCTGACTGGCTCTTCCCCTGCAACCAATGACTTTAGGTGAGTCACTAGAATCTCTAGATTATGATGTCCTCAATTTTGCACAATGGGAAGAGCTTATTTAATTTTTGGAAGGGTTTAAAGTGATACAGAGGGCCAAAACAACATTTGGCATATATTTTGCCTTTAATAAAATTAGTGGAAATCATAATTGGATACCATACTTGCCACATAATTCTAAAGAGAAGAGAAACAAGAACTTGGTTCTAAAAAGAAACCAAGAACTTGCCTCTCAGTCAAGGCAACTTTTAAGCTGTTTTTACCCCCTTTTCTATTCTAGTGGCTGCTGAACTAATTCCTGACAAGGTTGATTTATAAATTCCTTTTTTTTCTTTGTTCATTTTCAGATAGACTAAAAAAGAGCAGCAGAAAAATGTAATTACCAGGAAAGGAGGAAAAGAAATTGGAGTTTGGTAAAGCAAAGGAACTCTACACAATTTATTTCTGTGATTCAAAGCCAAAACAGTGTTTTGCATATAGTCAGTTCACAATTAAATTTTGTTAAACTGAAAACAGACAAAAACTCTTGATGCCTCTACTTTAATAGGTATAGTGGGTTTCAAAAAGGCTTTATTTATTTTCTGGACAAATGGAAAAGCTTCAGGAATCATAGTTGATAATCAAATGTCAAAGTGCTCTAAATAACTTCTATTTGTTCTACTTTTAAATAACACAGGAAGGAAAACAAGATTCAGAGAAATAATGTTTAAGTGGAACAAAAAAAGCACAGGACGCATCTGAAAGTTGACACATTTCCCATAATATTGACTATAGTGATAGGTAATTATTTTGAGCTAACATTATGGGTACTAGAAAATACAATATGATGTTGGTAAAATACATAAAATACAATAACAGTGCTAATAATTATAATAATTATAACATTTCTGGAGTTAACCCGTGGTTATGTATCAGGTACTGTTCAATATATTTCCATATATTATTTATCCTCATGAATACTGCAATAAACAACATGTGTTGTTCTTTTCCATTAAAGGTGAGGAAACTAAAGCACATGGAGGTTGGGTAATTGGCCCAAAGTTATGCTGCTCTTACATAGGAGAACTAGAATTTGAACCCAGGCAGTCTGACTCCAGGATATATAACTGTAATCATTATGTTGCAAAAATGTGAAAGCATTTTTATGTTTGTCTTAGAGTTTGCATCTAATTTTAAAAAAGACAATAAGGCAATTGACGAATATCCTTATTAATGGTTGATCCAAATTAATTTTAGCTACTCACCACAAGATAAACCTCACCATCGTTGTACACACCCCCAACCCCATACACACACATCAAACAACCTGATCCACACAACCTTAGCATTCGGAAACATTTTTAACATATCTCTTTATGACTGAAAAATAAGGTCCCTGCTCAAACCATTTTTATTGTCAACAGAAAAAAACATAAGCCTTCGGGTAGTAATAACATTGCCTAGTTAACTTTTGTGTTAATCATACACTGGCTGCACTCTGAGCTTTTCTACAACAAACTTTATACCATAAAATTCTACCCCTAGAAGCTCTTAAATACTTAAGAGGGACGTTTGAACGAGGAGCTTAAGTGATGTCTAATGAAATGAATATGTACTTACGTTCTCGCATCTTCCCATTTAAGGTAACTTACATCAAAATGTCCATTACAGAAACTGCATTCCTATATTAATCTCACTATTTATTAAATGTGTTACTTTAGCTTAGATTCTAAATAGTTTATGTCTAAATTCCATCATTTTAAAAAGGAACTTAATTATCATCTTTGCAGTGTTATTGGTAGAACAAGTAACTTTGAAATGTATAATGTTTAGCTGAGTATGTGGTACAGTAGAAGTGCTCAATAAGCATTGATGATAATAAGGCTGGTACTTTAGGGGAAGATAGAAACGTTTTTCAAGAAAGATATTCTAAAATGAACAAGGTATTTTAGCTGGGGTCTATCAAGCAAGACATCTTATAAAGGAAAAGAGCAATACAGTTGGAGTGAGAAAATATAGACTCTTTTCCTGGGTTTTGAGTGACCTTGGAAAGGTCTTTTACAGATCATGAACCTGCACACTGCAGAAGGATTCTGGTCCTGGCTAGCTCCCTGACACCCTCTCTCTCCATTCTCCATGTCCTCACTACCCTTCAGCTGACTTAAAAAAAATAGCTTTATTAAGATATAATTAATACAAGAAAAACTACACGTATTTACTTGGGTGACTTTTGTCTGTTCTGAAACCTATTTAGTACTTTACTCTTTAGAGCATTTACCTGGAAAAATCCCCTAAACCTACCCACCCAGATCTTCAGCTTGACTTCTTCTCTTCATTCAAGTTCTCATCTTAAATAGCACCTTTTCATGGGTAGTCTTCATTGGCTACCCTTTATAAATCTGACTCAGCCCCCAACCTTATTGGCTTCTTAACAATCATTATTATCTGAAATTATCTTATGCATCACTTTGTTTACATGCTGTTGTCTGTTTATCCCTGATAGAATGATGTCTCTGTGAAAGCACAGGCCTTATCCACCTTTTTCAATGCATTATATCTGACACAAAGTAGATTCTCAATAAATATAGGTTGAATAGAAAAAAAAAAAAACACTACCCTATCATTCTGAGACAGTTATTACAAGGACAAATAAGATAACAGGCATGAACACATCTCCTGAACTGTAAGGTACATTACAAATTACTGTTATAAGCCAGATCTTAACACGTTTATGCGACTTGCCCCAAGTTAATAAGAGCTATTATGTAAAACTAGAGTCTAAACCTAGACAGTCTGACTCAAAGGCCCGTAATCGTAATCACTTAGCAGCAGTTCATGTGCAACTACAGAAACTAGGTAAGATAATGATGGCCAACCACTTCAAACAAAAAAAATTCTTTCTTCATTAGCTCAAAGACATTTCAGCCTATCAGGACTTCCAGTAGGGTCCAACATGAGCTGGGAAGCTTTGTAACTCATTTTAACAACTTGGTATGGAGTATTTAACTTTTTGTTAATATCTAAGCTCTCTTGGATTGCCGAAGGCTGGTTGGGATCATTACAGTGAACAGTTCTTCCCTTTCTACCTTCCTTTGCCATGACTAAGGACATGTCAAGTAAGGACTCGTTGGTGAAAAGAGAAGCAGGGAACTAGCTACATGAAGCTATAACTTTCAACCCACTTTTCCATGACCTCCAGAGAGAAATGTGGCTATATCGAGTCTGATTTCAGTATGAAAACATATTTGCCTGGCGTGAACTCTCTTGGGATTTAATTCACAGCTGTTAGAAAGAAAATGACTTAAGCGAAGCCATATGTGCTTATTTTATAATTGTTTCAGGCACTGCTTGACAGAATTCAGGTTTTTTTAACCTTAAAATATTTTTTTATATAACTAGCTTATATGGGTACCAGTGCTGGAGTCTTTTTCATGATATAAGCAGGACATTAAGTGAGTATGACTTTTTCCTTTTCTTCTGTCAACGTCATTTTATGCTCATTTGGTTGTCTCTGTAGTTCTTATATAATGTTGAGTAAGTATTTCTCTTAGACTTAGAGCAAACTTATATTTTGGTTTCGTCATCAGTTGCTTTATACAGTTTGCCAGGGAGCTATAGCTTTGAATTACTAATATTCCATCTAGAAAATAATTATGATCTATTAGGGGAGTTAAACACTAACAAAATCCAAAGGTTTACTTTTGGTCAAATATGTTAGCTAATGAAATGATAAGAACTGCATTATAAGAAAATCCTGATAAATATCTTCAAAAATGAAAGATTCAGGTATTAGGTAACAACTTTGCTCATTTTTTAAGAGGAGTACTGGCAAAGTAGAAACATCAGAATGCTGAGAGGGCTTAAAAGTATATAGCACTAAAGAAACAGGATGTTTAAACTAGAACAGAGGAGATTACAAAAAGACTTATTATTGCTATCAAATATTGGAAGTGCCATGGGAACATGTATTGCTAATAACACCTTCTTTGAACCACTCTTTGGAGAGCAAGTGTTGTGTTAGTAGGTGGTGAGTTTTCCATAATTGGAAACATTTAAGTGTGAGATAGAAGACTGCTTACTGGAGATGTTACAGGTAAAAACTGATTTTTCAGATTGACACATAAAGTTTAGAATTTTTTCAAGTCTGGTGCATTTGAGGAATGAATAATTATTCTCAGGATCAGAGCCCTAGATGTCAGAAGACCTGAGATGTATAACTAGTTCTCTCACAGACCTTTGGGGGTTATTGGCCACATGACTTGTGCTTAAGTTTCATTATGTTTAGTAACTCTTTTATGTACATGCAAGCACTCAGGTGGGACTGTACTTTGGAGTATGTTTCTTGAAAATTTTAAGTTTTCCTCAATTACTTGGGACCAGCCAGGGCTGACAGTATCCAGCAGGCTGCCCCAAACCAGTGCTAGGACCTATGTGAGTCCTACCTTCTAAGCCACTTCTGGATAATCTCTGAACTCTACCTCCATGCAAGAGGTTGACAAGATGCCCCAATAAGCTCCAGAACTGACACATATATAGTATCTAAGGGCCCCATCTTTGAGTCCAAGCCTGGCAAGTTGATTGCTCCCACTGACCAGCATGGCATTTCTTTCCACAGATTTTATTAGATTGGGCTTTCCAAACAGTGCTAACATGCTGATTTTGAGTCATCTTTGCTCATGTTACACACAGAGTGAGTTCAGGATTACCAGTGCTCCACTGTCAAATGTTGGACTTAAGCCATGTGTGTGACTTCATGTGTAAGTTCTCATACATCTGTGTACCAGGCTTGATGAAGCCTCTAGTGTACAGCAACTGAAAGCAGCAGGGCAAGCAGCAGGGAACATTTACCTTATGCACTTCCTGTCACTGAGACTCATGGTGGTCACCTGTACATTCTCTGTGACGTATTCTCTGATAGTGGCAGAACCTATTTCTTACAAGGACTTGCATGATTTTTGCTCCTCAAAGACAATGAGACCTTTCATGCGATGTCTTCTCTGCATCCGATCAATGCAGTGACATTGTGCTTCCCTAGGTCAGTCGCAAGCCACTCTGGATAAAGAACAGGCTTTCCTTGTGTGAATGAAACCACCTGTTACTCTGCCCATGGACTCTTTCTCTATTCTTCCACTGTTGGTTGAGTGTGAAAAGCAGGGGTATGGACAATATTGAAATAAATTACCTTCTAAGGAAGCAGTGGTCAAGACCTGAAGAGTTCAAGAGGATACATTATTGGGAGATGTGTTTTTCTATGTTTACACTGTATAAATTTCTGAATGGTAAATTTAACATGACCATACAGTGAACTACTGTTTAAATTTTTCTGGTTAATCTGGATAACTCTTGCATTCATGATCATGGTCAATAATGCAGAGTAATAACCTTTGAGAGATTTGATGGAAGTCAGTATTCATGGGTAACACAATGGATAACCCAGAATTATAAGAAATGAGGTAACTAGCATAAAATACATGGTATTAGGGAACTTCAGGGATAAGAAGTTCCATGCTATTTCAATACAAACTGGTCTGTAAAGCCATGGCATTGTGAGTAATAATTCGGTACATTTTTCTCAAGTTGGGAGATGTGAAATTAGCCAGGAACAGTATATGTCACAATATAGAACATGAAAGAGAATTTATAGGATTGAAGAGAAAGAGGTGGTGCTTGGGCACTAGGTAGAATCATCATGTCCACTGACCGGACAGTAATAAAAATGTGAGGAACTCTTCTCCATTCAATTTTCTACATTTTTGTCAATAAATTACTACTCTTAGGGTTCCTTGAATCTTCTAATAAATGTTTAATTAAATTGTTTATATAGATGGGCACCTTACAAAATATTTGCTCAGGGCCCCACACACCCTAGCCGTGGCACTGCTCATCTATTTTAGAAATTGTCCTATATCCTATAAAAAGTTCCTTTTAACTCTAAAAGGCATGATTTTATATTACCATTTTATTATCTATTCCATAAATATATTTGTGCATCATTTTTAGCAAACTTAATAAGAATAAGAAAGCTTAAATAGAATAAGCTTGATGTACAAATAAGGTGAAATATTGTATGATGGGCAAGACCAAAAAACTGGGTCAGATTTGAGTACTGGTGAAAATAACAGTTGGGTCTTTTCTGAGTCTATTAATTAATTTTATAATTCACTAACAAGTTATACAAAGAATTTCTGTA
The DNA here is from genome assembly GCF_963455315.2 of Globicephala melas. Taxonomy (NCBI): domain Eukaryota; kingdom Metazoa; phylum Chordata; class Mammalia; order Artiodactyla; family Delphinidae; genus Globicephala; species Globicephala melas. The sequence goes on along the minus strand of NC_083319.1, from coordinate 79,141,037 downwards.
TAAATTCAAGATCACAGTTAAGTGATAGTACAAGTGGAAGTGACTTCTAAGTTTTTGATTGGTTCCCCATGGTTAAGTTTGAGAATTCACTGAGCATATAGAATCTGTTTACCGTGTTAGGTGACCCCATGATCCTGGGAGATCTTATTTTTATACACTTTAACCTAGAGTCTGGGGAGGGAAGAATGTCTTTGCTGAAGGGCTTTCCTCACTACCATAACCATAGCCAGACAGTCAGTTGATTTATTGGTGCACAATTCAACCCACTGGGTGGTTCCTCAGGCAGGTCTGGCTATAGCCTACCCTGTAGATGGTGACTCTTCTACTACACAGGTCCCTTTCATTTGCATATATGTCCAATATAAGTGCCCCTTAAATTAAAAAACAAACCCAAGAACAATTAAAATATCAAGGTATATGTCAAAATTAAAACTGCCCAACTTTTTAGGGATTCCTAACACATGAAACAAGTTAGCCCCACACCTTCATCAGGGACTGATGGGTTTGATTAGTATTTAATGCGAGGACTCCTGATACTATGTTTTTATCCTTGAAACATTGAGCATAATGTGATTCAAGGGCAGAAGTGTCCATAAGTGTTGTCATTAAGTCTAGAGCAGGAACTGGGTAACTGTCAGATATTTGTAGGAGTAAAGTTAATAAAGTAGCTTAAAAGATACAACAAAACTTACATGCCAGCTTTCATACTGAAATGGGAGGAACCAGAGATTCAGAGATTGAACAGCATAGTGGATGCATATGTGTTTTGGTGTCAGACAACTTGACTTTTAAAACTCATTTGTTATTTACTCGTGTCATATTGAGCAGAACTGCTGTGTATGTTTGTGCAGCTTGTATACTGCCCAAGTTCTCTCAGCCGGTAAGATTCAGCCAATGATCTACTTGCCAGGAGATGCTCAGAGCTGCTTCTACCTGGAAGTAAGGAAGCTTTTTTCTCATTCCCACAAAGGTATTTTGTGTCCTGAGGATGCTAGTTAACATCTCTGAGACTCAGTTTCTTCATCTTAAACATGTACATAATACTACTATATTTACCTTGCGGAGTTGTTGTGATGATTACAGAGAATGTGTGTGGAGAGCCTCCCACGATATAGGCACCTAAGTAGTGCCTGTTAGAGTAATAGGACTATTGTTTGTGCTCAGCTCTGTGTATGTATGGAAAATTATGTGCATCATATGATGTATTCTGGGAGATTATGAATTATCTGTGGAAAAGATAATGTGCACATGAACCATATTGAGTAGGAGAGGGTCAGGGTGGCCAAGAGAATAAAGTTTCATGGCAGAGGCTGGGGCATTTTACTGTGTAATTTACAAATTATATCTCCTTAAAGAAATGTTTTTAAGAAGTCTTTTGTTTTAGAAAAATGTAGATTCTTTATGACTAGTAATAGGCAAAGTATCCTTGAAAAGAAGCCTGAGATGAAATATATCAACATGTTAATAGCATAGAAGGAGCACAGTGAGTGGACTAGAGTTAACAGAGTTCTTGATTTAGACCCTTTCTCTGCTGTTTATCAGCTTCATACTCTTTAACAAGTTATTCTCTGAGCTCCTGTTTCCTCAGTAAAAGTAGACAATATAATAGAACCTATCTTAACACTTTTGCTGTGAGAATTAACTGAGATCATGAATTAAATAACTATAAACTATGAATAGTATCATTATCATCACTGAGCAGGAGCACCAAAGGTAATTGACTTCATCCATTTCTAAGTTTTCAGTTTTTCTGTAGTGAGTATGACTTACATTTATAACAGAAAATTATAAACTTAAGTATAAAAACATTCCAGTAAAAGGAAAACTGTGATTGTATGTAAGAAAGAAGATACGTTTCATAATCAAAAGCAATGAAACTTTCTCTGGGTATATCAAATGGAGTAGAGAGAAGTGCTTTCTTATGCATACCTTTTTTCAAGTGGAGACTTCTATGGAACCATCTTCCAGTAGATTACAAATCATAAATATTAGACTTTCATAACCAATCTACATATAATTTGTAAAAGTTTTACACAAAAACAATTCTTTCTAAGAATTTGAAATAATGCTTTCATAATTAGAATAAAAAATAAAGCAACAGGAATTCATAACCTAAATTCTCCTTTACCCAAAGGAAAATGTTGATGATGAAAAGTAGAATGGGAATTTTCTTCCATTTCTTCATAAAGCATTTTTTTCAGTCAACAAATTAACATTCTAATAAGAAATATATAGTTGGTCTTTATCCCCATTTGGGGCACAGAGCTCTTAAAACTCGGAATTTCCTAACTGATGACAGCGGTAAAGGTATTTTTTGTTATGTTAATACAGTGATTTAGAAGATTTCCAAAAGTCAGATATCTACTGCTTTGAAAAAAAATTGTCTTCTTTGGCGTGATAAGGAAAGTGCTTTAGCTTATATTTGTTAGCAAAAGATTTTGCCTCTTACTATATTTTGGTGAGAAGAAGTTTTTAGAGCAATTAATAATGCATTAACTGACACGTTATCATTGCTTTTTTTAAATCAAATGTCTCACCACACCACTTTGTAATTTTACTCTCAGCCATCTGCCAAGCTAGGTACTTTAACCACGTTTTGTTTTACATATGTGGCCTACTTTGAAAGTTTCAACATTTTTCTGGCTTTGTTTTCAACAGACACCAAATTCAAATAACTGAATGTGTGAATGTTCCACATTTTTATACAAATATAAGCATCACAGAAAATATACATACTATTATTACTTGAGAAATATTTCTTGTTAAGCTGTATTTAGTTAAGTGCTTACTTTGATAAAGTAATCTGAATATTTCTCTTTTGGTTAAAAGAATACTTCTGATGGCTGGAAAAGAAGAAGCCTTTAAGATTTTCCTTGACTTTTGGTTATTCTCAGACTTAGTGAAAAAATAATTTTTTCTGCACCCATTGCTGGTAGACCAGTCCTACAGATATGGCTTCAGGCAGTGAAGAAGATAAAGTTCTAGTTCTTCATGTCCACATGGTAGACATGAATGGACTAATCCATATTAAATGGATTGTATATGTGACAAAGAAAGCTTCCTAGCATTTACTGAGCACAGTAGTAGGCTGAAAAATGCCCCCACTCCACCAAAGATATGACCATGTCCTAATCCCTGGAGCCTGTAAATGTTATCTCATTTGGCAAAAGGGTCTTTTCAGATATGATTAAGAATCTTGAGGGACTTCCCTGGTGGCGCAGTGGTTAAGAATCCACCTGCCAGTGCGGGGGACATGGGTTCGAGTGCTGGTCCGGGAAGATCCCACATGCTGCGGAGCAACTAAACCCATGCGCCACAACTACTGAGCCTGTGCTCTAGAGCCTGTGGGCCACAACTATTGAACCCGCATGCCACAATTACTGAAGCCCACGCTCCTAGAGCCCGTGCTCCACAACAAGAGAAGCCACCGCAGTGAGAAGCCCGTGCACTGCAATGAAGAGTAGCCCCCGCTCGCCGCAACTAGAGAAAGCCTGCGCGCAGCAACGAAGACCCAACGCAGCCAAAAATAAATTAATTAATTATTAAAAAATGAATCTTGAGATGAGGAGATCATCCTGGATTATCCGAGTGGACCTTAAATGCTATCAAAAGTGTCATAAGAGAGAGAAAGGAGAAAACTCACATACAAGAGAAGGCTTTGTGAAGATAAAGGCAGAGATTGGAGTGATGTGGATGCCAGCAAAAGAAGGTTGGGAACCACCAGAAGCTGGAAGAGGCAAGGAACATATTCTTGGTTTTGGCCCATTGAAAATGTTGAACTTTTGGCCTCCAGAAATGTGAGAAAATAAACTTCTCTTGTTTTAAGCCACAAAGTTTGTGGTAATGTTAAGCAGCCACAGGAAACTAATACAGCAACCTACTATGTTCAAGGCCTAAATATGTGGTAGGTGTTTTTGTTATGTTGTCCTACTTACTTATTCTTCAGGATTATCTATAGTTTTGATGGCAAAAGCTCAGCCTCTGTGCAGCGGTGCCAAATTGAATCTCGGAGACAAAGTTTGGGGTGAAGTAGAAGAGAATAGCTTATTGGTTTGCCAGAGAAAGGGAGACACAGCAGGTTCCTGCCCTGAAAAACTGTATGTTCCAACCAGGGAGGATTTGATGAGGAGTTTTAAAGCAATAGTTCAAGGGTGGGGTTGCTGACAAGATTAGGGTGTGTGCAGGGCCTGTGTTCTTCTAATCTGGTCTCAGGTGGTCTTCTTGATGAGCTTCTCTTGTTCCTTTAATGTAGCCTCAGGTGGTCTTTCTCTGGTATGAAGAATGTTGACATCTTAAAGAGTTTAAAGACATTGTTATATGTATCCCTTGAGGTGGAACCAGGACCTGCCCCAAGGCTGCAGTATGGTTTCTTGGCTGCTCCTCCCTTGTCTTTGCATCCCTTCCCTTCCTGGATTAGCAACTGTTTGAATCTGCCCTTTGGAACTCAGGGAAGTTTATGGAAGCCAGAGTCTGTTTCCTACAAGAAAACAGGGGACAGAAAAGGCTTTTGTGCCCAGGAGCCCCATAGGGTCCTGCTTGGTTTCAGTTTGAGAAAGATTATATTTATCTTAATTGTACAGAGGAGGAAAAGAGTGAATTTACCCAATGTCCCACAACTGCAGTGCATCAGGGTCAAGATACAAGAGTTTCTCTAAGTGGTCCCAAAATTTATGGTGCATTTACCTATTCATGTTTGCTTACTAATATATTATTCCTTTAAATATCACCCTAAGCACTGGTGGCCTCTCATTTAAAGATTCCTTTGGTAGTAATGAAAAGAAGAGACAACCCGTGTCTTAGATAAAGCTTTCATAGGTACTTGCTATGGAAAGAATAGTCACCATATATCTCTAGTATTTTTCTACTCTTTTTTCATCATAACAGTTATTTTCACACAAACCTGGCTAGCTAAAGATAGACCTGTTAGGTAGACTTTAAAATTGGTTTTGATCCCAAGAGTCTTGACAGCTGGAGTTTCTTTTCATGAAAATCATAGCTTTGCTCATAAGACAGAGTTTGAGAAAGCCTGTTATTCAAGAAAATGATAGATTTTCATTTATGTTACCTAAGAAAAGAATAAAATCAAGGTGAGAGTGTTAAGCAATGTGCACACATTAAATGTATTCATTATAAAGTGACTACATGTATGCATTTATGACTCAAATGGTTTCCTGTTTTAATTTAAATTGACAGAAAAATGTACTGTGTTTCTCTTCCCCATCTTGTTTTATTTCACCTGTAACATGCTAACAAAACACATTCTAGCTTAAATCTGATTTTGTTATTCATATCATATAAAATTAGGTGTACAGGTGACCAAGGTTGTTGGTAAATTATAAATCAGTTCTCAAACTGCATTCTCCTTGTTCACTGGTCTACCTTCCTGCCATTAGATTCAGTCTTGCTCTAGTTCTCAGGTCAGAATGGATTGTACGGAGGAAGTACTATGTTTTGTGATCTAAAGAGTAATCTTTAGCAAAATCAGATAGAATCAATAAGTAGGATACACCCAGTATAGGTATCTGCAGCAAAGACCACAGAAGTTCTTTCATTGTAGGTATTATCCAAAGTATTAATTGGAATACAATGAACCCATTCAAAAGAATGTAAAGAAAATGATTGTTTTATTATGTAAAATTTGTTTTGTATGGTTTTATTCACATGAACATAAATTTTTCCATGAGTTCATGGCTCATTGTTATTCAAGACACAGTGATTCTCCTTAACCTATTAGGTTGAGTCATAATCCTTGCTCTGGATGAGGCTGGACCTCCATTTTTCTTGGGCTGCATCCACTGAACTGACCCTTCTTTCCTGAGTCCTGTGAAATCTGATCACATGTCATTTGCTATTGTTTCCTCATTTCATGACTTGAATTATGATTTCAGTTAGTCCTTTTATGTACGTTCTCTACATGTTCAAGGTTCACTGTGTGTTCAGCCTTTGGAATGATTTGGCTGATCTTCTTACGCTGTAACACAAAGCTGGTGCCTTCTCTTCTGGGTAAGTCAGGAATGTCTTTTGTCAGTCTGCTTGGCATGGCAGCTTTCTCTCTATCTGGAGCACCCTGGCCTGCTCCATCAGTATCCTGTGCTCTGCTGTGGCAATAACAATTATAGAGTATTTTCCTCTTGGCAGAAAGAGTTACTTTTTAACTAAAAATGGATTCTACCATGAAAACTGCCATGACGCTTGCTGACAACATCACTTTGGCGGCAGTATCTTTTTATCTATGAGGTTAATTTCTATACAGTAAAATACACACATCTTAAGTTCAGTTTGACAAATGTTGACATCAAGGTATAGAATATTTTTATCCCCTAATATAGGTCCCTCATGCCCTTTTCTACCAACCCATCCCCCTCCCCAGGCAATTACTATTGTAATTTTATCACATTGATTAGTGTTGCCTGAGTGTGAACTTTGTATAAATAGAATCATATATCATACATTACTAATACCTCATATATGCATCATGAATCTTTTGTGCCCGGCTTATTTTGCTCAACGTCATGTTTTTGACATTTATCCATATGTTTACACTCATCAATACATGATTTTTGTTAACGGATGAATGGTCTTCTATTCCATGAATATACTATAATGTATCATCTGTCAGTTCTGCTATTGATAGATCTTTGGACTCTTTTCAGTTTGGGGCTATTCTGAATAAAATTAGTTTGAAAATTCTTGCACAGGAGTATACCTAAAAATGGAATTGCTGAGTTACAGAGCAGGTGTTTCTTTAACTTAATTAGAAATTGCAACATCAGTATTTTAAGAGCAGTTGTTAATATATTTTATGGCCACTCTGGACAGGCAATAAAAGTTCAAACCCCTGTAATAACACAAAATCAACAAATTGACTTTTATTTCTAAGTTTTTGAAATTGAATGTTTCACTCACTTATTTATTTGATAAACTTTTAACACATTATTGACTGGGGGATTTTTGCAGAAACTAACGCCTGTGGCCGTAATACGTCTCCGGTCAAAAATGTGTTGATTGAGAAAGAAAAGCAGGATTGTCATATGCGTAACCCTAGAAACTCAGGTTGCCTTGTAACAGATGGACCACAAGCAAGGATGCTTTTCTTAATGGGAGGAATTGCACCCAAGCTTACCTTCAGATGGGTGCAACTCCCTTCCTCTCTCTAGCATATGCGTTCTCAATTGTGGTGACATCACCCATAAGGGGGAGTAAATTGGTTCTTGAGAGGGTGGGTGGTGAAAAAAACTTATCCTTTTAAAGTATACAGCAGAGATATGCATACAGAACATAGACACAATTATAGTATATCTGTGGTATTTCTATATATTATATACAGGTATCTATAAAAGGCTCCCTATAGGAGGCAATAATGGAAAAAATGGTTCAGAAATATTGATTTAGTAGCTTATATACGATTTCTCAGACAACTCCTTGCATTGGTATTTATATTTAGATTCTCTAGTGCCTAGGTTCTTTTGTACCTTACTTCCAAGGCTATTCACAAACTTGCACTATAAGAAGGTGCATAACAGAGGACAGGGACCTTCCCTGGAGCACCATTGCATGGTATCACCTCCAGCTTCATCTAGTTCTCACCTGGTTTCTCTGTGTCATGATGAGAGAACTTTGATGAAATATATGTCTATATTTGATAACCTGGGGGTTTATATGTTTTCCCTACAAAGGGTGGTCTTAACCAATGCCCTGAGACCTGGTGTTATTAGCCTTTACCCACCTTGTCAAAATGTCTAAGTTGTATTCTATCTTGTATTCCATGTAAAACAATCCATACTAATTTGCTTGTTTGTAAAAATCTTCTTTCCCAAGAACCTGTTGAGAAATCCAGTCTTGTTCTTTTCAGTTCTTTCCCTAAAACTAGTAGTCTGACCCCTGATCCCAAGTCTAGTGCTTCTAGTCATGGTTCTTCTTGAGCATACCTAAAGAGGCCTTCTATTTTGCTGTCTGGGCATCCAGGCCTTTCCTGCTTTGCTCTACTGACTTAGAATATTGAGATTCTTTGATACTTCATGTCATTCCCCATTTTAAAATATTTACCTTAAGAAAGAACAGAGATTTCTATGCCTTTTACAACAAGCCATGCCAACATGAATTGACTTCCCTTGACACCAAATATGTAAGTCTAGCATCATGTCCCCATTTTTCTCCAGACTACTCTGTCTTGCTGCAAATACACTGCAATGTCTAGTAGTCAATTCCTCAATTCTGACAAGAGTAATTCTATAAAAATGGAAGAAGCTGATTTAATCCCTCTTTATCTTATCTGTGGCAGATAACCTGGTTGAGAAATTTGCTCTGGTACCTTTCCATGGGTTTATCAAGAAAGAATGACAGGTATTCTTTGCCTTTTTCCCTAGGGACTCTTTTTCCCTTATTCTCATTGAATAGATTATAGGCTTAGGGAAATAAATGCTGGACTGTCTGAGACTGGTTGAATTCTAGGTTTTGAAAAAAAGAGAGATGTGACTCTGAGAACATATCTATTCCCTAAATCTTGTAAATTGGGTGCTATGAGGTTTGAAACAAACCTGCACTCCCCACTTCCACTCTGACCCAGAGGTGGTAGGAGCGTTTAAAGGAATATTTTGGATTATTGGAGACTGAAATTTAAGTTGTAGAACCTTGGGAATCACAACAATGAAAAAGCTGGGATTTGCCCAGAGCATCAGCACTGTAATGACTTTGAATGGTCCATGCAGCCTCAGACAATGAACATCTTTGTGGAGACCATGACATAGAGATCTGTGGTCTTTTTTCAAGCTTTCCAAAGTTATTAAGTATGGAATCCTGCGTGACTCTACGGAAGGGAAAAGGTCTCCTACAAAATGACTGACTGAATTTCTCATTAAACATTCAAGGAGATGACAGAGATAAGGAAGTCCAAAGCCAAGTTGAACTCCATTTGGAACATGGGCAGAGAGAGTTCATGCACTTAAGCGTTGAGAATCAAATTTATACTTATTTTACATTTAACAGTACTGCCTCTGTTAGATTTTGACCATATGCTTTTAACTAGACCATCCGTCTCAAATTTGTATCACTTTATCTTTTTTTTTCTTCATGGCATTTAATACTATCTGGTGTAACAGTATGTTTGTTTACTGCTTTTCTCTACTAGTTTTAAGCTCCATAAAGGATGAAGCTTTGTCTTTCTTATTTGCTGCTCTATACCCCATATTTGAAATATGCCTGGCATATAGTAGGCACTCAATAAATATTTAATGATTGAATGAATAGTATTCAGAAGTTCTCATGGTAAGTAGGAAGAGATAGTGAAGAAGTGAAAATATTTAATCTTAAAATATTGACAAGATGCAGCTCTCTATGAAATAAAAAGGATTTCCTGGATTTCTTAAAAATAGTGCTATATCATCATTTTGTATTTTGCTTTAATACTCTCTTCAGTTTATTTAATACCTTTGATTTCCTTTTATGGCTTATTTTTGTTCAGAAGATGATCCCCCTAGAGTGTATCAGCAATTGGGGAGGTGTATGATTTTATTAGCTTACTTTATTGACAATCTTAGACCTCCAGTCAGTCTGAGTGATCTTATGTCCCTCTTTGCATATTGCTAATATACCTTGCTATTTTTTAATATAGCTTAAAATGCATATTTTATATTCTCCCTGTTTCTGATTTTCCAAAGTAATAATAGATCATTTTTATATGGTAGATGTTTAATATTCTTTACCTCTATAGTCTATGTGGTATATTTACATTGATATCAGCATGGAATTTTTAAAGTACTTTGAAGCATAGAATTCATGTTAAAGGGATTAAGACAACTCTCTTTGTTTATCTAGAGTCAAAAAATAAATGTGAGGTGGGGGAAAAATTGTGAGAATTTAAGAGAAGGAGAGTCCAACCTATCTGGAGCCAAATTCCAACATATTCTTACCAGCAGTACATACAGTCTGAAGAAAAGAGAAAATTACTGAGCTATAGGACTTTTCTTTACCATGAAATCTCACCAGGTCACATGTCTCTCCAATAGGATAAATTTTCTTTTATTAGTTATGTAGTGCTTAGTAACAAATCTTCCAAGTATGAATGTCTTAATCCAACTATAATAATTTGATATCTTTCACAGTTTCTCTGGATCAGGAATTTGAAGGATTTGGCTGGGAATTTTTGGCTCAATGTCTCTCCTGAGGTTGCATGCAGCCAGATATGGGCTGGGCTGCAGCCACCTGAAAGTTTCATTAGAGCTGAAGGATCCACTCTTAGGTGATTCTGTTATAAAGCTGGCATATTGGTACTGGGTATTATGAAGAGACTTTACTTTTCACATGGGCCTCGCTATGGGGCTGCTTGAATATCCTGACATCACGATGGGTTTTCTGCAGAGTTGAGCAATCCAAGAAAACCAAAGCAGAGATTGCGATGCGTTTTATGGCCTAGTCTTGGAAATCACACTTCTACCATGTTTCTTGGCCACTCCAGATTCAATATGGAAAGAAACTAGATAAAAATATGAATACAAGGAAACAGTAAGTATTGGAGTCCATCTTGTGGTCTGACTTCTACAACTTTCATACTTAAAACTGTCTCTAGACAGAATTAGAAAGAGAGAAAGCAGAAACTTATTTCCCCAGTTGTGAATGTCCACTTTATTAGTCTCTCTTAACAGTATTTTTCTGCTCTCTGAACTGCTAATCAAAATCTACAACATCTAGCCCTATGGTACCTTAGGGAGAATTCAAATGATATTCAAGTAGACATGAAGGAGACCTAAATAGAATACACTGAAAGTACTTTTTTCTTTTCTTTCTTTCTTCCTTTTTTTTTAAAAACAATTATTTATTTAATTAATTTTGGGTGTGTTGGGTCTTCGTTTCTGTGTGAGGGCTTTCTCTAGTTGCGGCTAGTGGGGGCCACTCTTCATCGCGGTGCACGGGCCTCTCACTGTTCCGGCTTCTCACTGTTCCGGCCTCTCTTGTTGCAGAGCACAGGCTCCAGATGCGCAGGCTCAGTAATTGTGGCTCACGGGCCTAGTCGCTCTGCGGCATGTGGGATCCTCCCAGACCAGGGCTCGAACCCGCGTCCCCTGCATTGGCAGGCAGACTCTCAACCACTGCGCCACCAAGGAAGCCCCTCTTTCTTCCTTTTTTTAATTTAATTTTATTTCTTTTTCAAATATTAAGCTTGGTAAAATTGACCTGTTCTCATTTAATATTAGAAAGGAGAAAAAAATAACAGAGTAATAATTGTACCACATTTCCTTAGTCCATTTTCTCTTAAACTATCATTTTCTGGCTTCATTCTCCTCAAACCTCTAAGCCTCCTCCTCTCCTCTCACTGTCAGATGATGACCTTGCCTCTTAACTCGTTAGCATTTAGACCCACTTTTAAATTAACTTTCCTACACATGTGTTGTGTACTCTCCCTCACTTCTATCATTAGGAAAAAATTGTGCTTTTAGCTACTGTCAGCCCTTCCCCTCATGTACTAGAATGTATCATCTCTTAATCATGGAAACTTCTCCAGCAACTGGTTTCTTTCTTTCCCCCATTTCCAAGTTTTTCTTTTTGGGGGTTATTCCTGTCAGGTTAAGAACATGCCATTAATTTTCCCATTTTATTATTTTTTTTTACTTGACCTCACATTCATCTCCAAATGTTGCCCATGTTTTCTCTTCCCTTTTAAGAAAGCTCCTCAAAAGAGTTATGTATACTTGCAATCTCCAATTCCTCCTCTCCCATTCTCTCTTGAACCAACTTCTTTTAAGCTTTTTATTCTCATGGTTCCACTGAAACAACTTTTGTTAAAGGCCAGTAATAACCATCATATTGCTATGTTTAAAGGTCAGTTCTAAGTCCTCTTTTTACATGACTTATCAGTAACATTTGACACAACCAATCACATCCTCCTGCTTAAAATATTTTCTCCATTAGGCTCCCAGGCACACAGTATACTCTCGCATTTTCTACCTGTAACAATGGCTGCTTGTCTTCAGCTTGTGTTGTTCCTTCTTGCTCACCTACCTGATCTCTTCACAATATATAACAAACAATTACAGAGTCTCAAGAATTTATAGAATTAATGTTTCTACAGAAAAAAAATCTTGAAAATTAGTATCATTTAATTGGAGAATTTAACATGCTCTCATTTCATGACACTCAAAGGAAAAAAAAAAGGGAATCCAAAATATATGGATAACACAATTATAATGCTCAAATAATACAGATGTGCTAAAAACAAGCCCTGGCTGATGGTTACTCAGGAGGACCTCCCTGCTCCCTCGCTGGGAATTAGAACTGAGTGAGTTGCCACACCCACTCTCCAAAACAGCCTTCTTTCTACAGTGTATGGGATTGTTCACATTGCTTACATACAGTCTTACTCAGAGACTTACAATCTTGTGGCTTTGTTTACATTATTTTGTTTTTATTGTTTTTCTCTGTTAGAAGAAAATAATAGAGAACTCAGGAAGGATTCCATTACCTCTAAGGAGAAGAGCAGCCATTTCAGCAGCCACTAGTCTGTAAAGGTTTTGCCATCTGCCTACACCACTGGATATGTACTATGGGTGTAGAAAACCAATGGAGAAAGAGATTAACAGTATGAGTAGGATCTAGCATTTTAGGTGGAATTACTGGACATCTGTGGGTTAGGACAGAAAAACAAACTCATTACCAAAGTTTTGCACACCAATGGTTCTGGTTATAGGTAAGATGTGTGGAAATTTAAGTTTGAGGTTTCCAAGAAATTCTGGTTGTCAATAAATAGTATATACACTTTAATGTTTAGAATATATTTACTAATTAATGTTAATTCTAACTTAGACTATGCCAATAGTAAAGAGTTGAGAAAGATTAGAAAGAAAGATAAGAATATTCTGTATAGGGAATGTGAGTATAAAAGTAAAACACTTGATCAAATAAAAATACAAGAGTTTTATAGTAGACTGATAAAGACTTGCCTTAGCAAGAATGATAAGTGACTGTCAGCTAGTTATTTACTTTACAGCCCTCAGGTTTCGTTGTTATTTAAAAGATGAGTAAGTACCAGTATTATATTATTAAATGAGAAACCATAATAACAGTTCTTATGAAAAACACCTTATCATTTTACATGTAGAATGTACATTATCTTTAGCAATGCAAATCCTCTGTGACATTTGAATTAAGTATTTGCATTATAGTATACTCGCTTTTTCTTCACTTTTATCCCTAATTCATAATTATGAGCATTTTGCTTAGAACAGGATTAAGATCGTTGTTATTAGGAAAACATTCTTTCCTATTTAGAGTTAATGAATTCACTAGAGATTTTTGCCCTCATGATGATTACTTGATTAGGTACACCTGGAAAATCATTAAAGGAAAGAGCCGGAATAAGAGGGATTCTTTTTCTTTTTGCTGTTCAGACATGTGCAGGCATGTCTGAGGATACTAGGGACACTCAGGCTATAGAAATCAAGCTATTTATTTAAAACGTGAATCCATGACACTCACTGACACCTGTGTTCCCACAGCTGAGATCAGAATCCTACTGCATTTAAACTGAGCAGAAGCTGGGGCTAAAATTATAAGAGAATAGTTTTATTTAATAATTTAAATTGCTGATTTTAGTGATAACCACCTGTTCAGATTTTCGTATCCATAGAATGAAGAATGGTATGGGAAATTTGATCCTTCTATAGTAACATCATTGAGAATTTTCTTTGTAAGTGGGTACAGGGAGCATAATCAATTGGAATATTGTTGAGATGAGGGGTGGCTGGTATGTATATCTTCTAATTTTAGTGATTAATTAAAGCCTAGAAAGATAGGAGTTCAAAAGAAATGTTTTCCAAAAGCAATTGGATAAAATAAGCTAATTAACACATTTTAATTTAATTAATCAATATTTAAATAATTTATTACATCTCTCTTAGTGGAAGACATTTTCTCAGGCATAGTAAGGCAGAGTGTTATTAAAAAATTATACAGGCCCTGTCTCTATACTCTCATTCTGTAATTGTGGTAATTTATGCTTTGATATGTACTTTTGGTAGTCAAAAATATAATCTCTATGAGGATATTTTTTTAATATAAATGTCATTATGCATGCTAGTCATAGTAATTTATTAGATCACCTTTGGGGATTACTTGGGAGTACAGCATTATATTACAAGTAAATTTATTGAGTCTATGGTGTTGGATGTAAATCTGCTACTAAAAGTGAAAAGAATCCTGTTATATAGAGATTGAAAAGTGGAATTCTGTGTTTGGTCTTATTTCTCAATTAAATGACACTAATAAGTGTTGGAATTACTATTGCTTCCAATAATATGTAGAACAGGATAATATTTATGTTAGTAAATGATTAAAATTATTTGAACTAAACTAAATATTGAAATATAGCATTATTTTGGGATTTCAGTTCTTTTGATTAGGTGAAATTGGCTAGCAATTAATATTAATGGTGGTAACTAGCTTATACCTACTGGTAAGGGTGTGGATAGTGAGTTGAAAAGTAGTTCAATAAGATATTAAACTTATTTATTTTTGCAATAAATTTATTAAATAATGAGGCTTTAGGAGATAGTTAATTCAGATTTTGTTTTGAGGCATCATACTTAAGGTAGGAAAGCAGTTTTTAAAGTTGAAATGGGTTGAGAATTTTGATGTAAAAAACTGTACATATACCAACTACTCTTACAAGAAGTGTTAAGCCTATAGCAGCTTTCTGGGGTGCAAATATATAAGATGTAGTGCTTGATGTTAGGTTAACATTTACTTTTCAAAAAGCATTATAATAAACAAACAATATTATGCCCATTAAACATTGTAGCGAAGTTATATGGGATAAATTAAAAGACTTAGAAGAACTATTATAAATGCTAGTGAGAAGTTTATATTGATAGAGTTATTAGGTAATTGTTATAACCCATAATCTGTGTCAAAATTATTTGTTTTATTGTTAAACTACATAATTTTACTCTTATAAATCTTTTTTGAACTAATTTGTAGGTTGAGTCTGTGACTCATAGTATAAGAATAGCATTTATTTATCTATTTATTTATTTACCATTTTATTTATTTATTTCATCTATAGGTTGATATCCTAAAAAGTCCAAGGTAGTGTTAGTAGAAATAAAATATGGGGTCAGACAGTAAAAGTTTGATTGAGACTAGGAAACATTTTGTTGTAAATTGTAAGAGGAACAGTTCTAGATTTTCAAATACAAATTCATATGGATTTGATTTTTCTGTATATTGGTAGTAATTGTGGTAACCAGAATGTGAAATTACTAATATAGATGCTAATATTGTTAAATAGTCCTGAG